>NC_083225.1:191189804-191453074 GCF_032191835.1 Heteronotia binoei
GGATGGGGCCATTGGTCTGATCCAGCATGGCTTCTCTTATGTTCTTATGTGACAGAGTGTTGGACTGGAGGGGCCATTGGTCTGATCCAGCATGGCTTCTCTTATGTTCTTATGTGACACAGAGTGTTGGACTGGATGGGCCATTGGACTGATCCAACATGGCTTCTCTGATGTTCTTATGTGACACAGAGTGTTGGGACTGGATGGGCCCTTGGCCTGATCCAAGATGGCTTCTCTTATGTTCTTATGTGACACAGAGCGTTGGACTGGATGGGCCATTGGCCTGATCCAACATGGCTTCTCTTATGTTCTTATGTGACACAGAGTGTTGGACTGGATGGGCCACTGGCCTGATCCAACATGGCTTCTCTTATGATTCCTTAAAGCCAAAGGCAACCTGAGAAGGGGTAAGACCTTAAGGCACTGGTGTAAGATGCCAAGGGGCCTTCGATCAGAAACTTTCTATACCTCTGTGGCTTGCCAAAAGAAGGAACTATTCTACAGAGCTGCTTTACTCTGAGCACCAGCGCTGTGTAGTGTTTTAAGAGCAGGGGACTTTAATCTGAAGAACCGGCTTTGATCCTCTTACTCCCTCCTCCACATAAGGCCTACTGGGTGATCTTGGGGCCAGTCCGCAGGTCTCTCAGAACCCTCTCAGCCCCATCACCCTTACAAGGTGCCTGTTGTGGGGAGAGGAAGGGAAAGGCCACTCTGAGACCCCATAAAGTAGAGAAAAGCGGGGCATAAAAATGAACTCTCTTCCTCCTGCTTCTTCAGTGCAACGCTGCCACCATTACAGATGGCCAAAGGCAGTATTACAGGTACCAAATCAGTAAGGATAAAGCAACAAGGAAGCAATGAGATCTGAGCGCAATGAGATCTGAGCTCTTTCCACGGAGCCTCCAATTCTGTTTCCGCTTTTCTTTCTGAACCATCTACTGATTGGGAATGAACTCCGGTGCTCTTGAATCCATCAGCCCCTGCTTGCACGCAGACCACCCTTGCCGCTCCCTGGTGTGGAGAGGTGGCTGCCATTCAAGCTCACCTCGCTCGTAGAGCGTGCTCTGCTTCTTATGCAGTAAAGCCACCTCTCGGTCCAGAGCTTTCTTCTGTCTCCCCAGCTCGCTCCGAAGCACCAAGATCTTCAGCTGTAAACACTCACTCTCTTTCTTCTGTCGATAGAAACGGAAAGAATTAACAAGTCCTGCTCGGTAAACGCATTTCTGTTGCGTACTAAACGCAGCAGCACAGCCTCAAGCAATCAACACAGGAATCCCCAACGTATCATGGAGCCCACCAAGTTGTTTTTAGAAAGCAGATTGGGGGATTTTGCCCAGGAGGGCTTCTGATTGGCCACTGGAAATCTGACAAGCTATGCAGATTATTTAAAACCATTGCTTTGGCAGCTCCTTCAACCACAGTGCAATGATCTTCTGTATGTGACTTACAGTAACCTGTGGAGGCCATTTTGTGGCTGGCTCCGCCTACAGCGGCAGCCATTTTGTGACTGGCTCTGCCTACAGCGGCAGCCATTTTGTGGCTACATGCCCACCATCTGAGTTTGATTTATACCCTGCCCTATCCCGCGAGTGGGCTCAAAGCAGCTTGCAACATTAAAAACTTTACAACAACATTAAATAAACCACATCCAAGCAAAAAGATATCATAATTACAGGATTATCAGATTAAATCAAAACCCAGGATCCACGTCATTGGCTGCCAGCCATAAAACTACATATATTAAACACAACTGGAACCAGCGTACTCAAGGGATAATAAAAGGGAATCACCGGAAACAATGTAACTTTCACAAAACTGTGTACAAATATATTCAGTGCAAACGGAATTGAACAAAAAGAACAGAACACTGAGTATACAGGATGAATAATGTCCCCGCAAAGTCTTTCCACAGCCTGAAAGTCGGCGTCTTCTAATAGACAGGAGTGGGCCAAACCCTTTGAACTCAGCGTTCAACTCCAAATGGCACGAAGGAAGTAAGGACCTGCAGAAGAGCATGCTTTAATCCATGTGTAAAGAACATTTAGTTAAGGCTCCGCATAACGTTGAGAGAAGGAGGCTGATGAAGCATATTCTGTCGAAACCTCCTTACTTCCTCCGTGCCATTTGGAGTTGAACGCTGAGTTCAACGGAACTGTGTCTATTAGAAGACGCTGACTTTCAGGCTGTGGAAAGCCTTTGCGGGGACATTAGTCATCCTGTATATTATATACCGGGTCCAGTACAATATACCGGGTCCGATTATATACCGGGTCCAGTACAAAGTGTTGGTCGTTACCTTTAAAGCCTTATATGGCCGAGGACCTGTCTACCTGAGGGACCGTCTTTCCCCATACGAACCCCAGAGAGCACTGAGGTCAACCGGGAAAAACCTAATGACTGCCCCTGGGCCGAAGGAAATTAAATATCAGAGTACCAGAGCACGGGCCTTTTCGATCGCGGCCCCTACCCTGTGGAACCGACTCCCAGAGGAGGTGCGGGCCCTGCGGAACCTTGAACAGTTCCGCAGGGCCTGCAAGACCACCCTTTTTAAATTAGCATACTCGGACTGCTAGGAAAAACGGTAACCAAAGGTCCGCCAATGCGGTCTAAAGATCTATACCGCATCACAACTGTATTACTGGATTGGTTTTAAGTTAATATTTTAATGTTTTATTGCTCTATATTGTAATTTTAAGGTTTTACTTGTTATTGTATGATTGTAGAATGTTGTTAGCCGCCCTGAGCCTGCCGTGGTGGGGGAGGGCGGGATATAAATGAAATAAATAATAATAAATAATAATAATGTATACTCAGTGTTCTGTTCTTTTTGTTCAATTCAGTTTGCACTAAATATATCTGCACACTGTTTGTGAAAGTTACATCGTTTCCGGTGATTCCCTTTTGTTATCCATAGAACTACACATAGGCTGGTATTATCCAGCATAACTTAGGCACCTCAATAGAAAGGTGCTGGGGGAAGCAATGACTTCAGGGGACACCTGCCGGATCAATTAAAAGCCTGGCGGAAGAGCTCCGTCTAACAGGCCCTGCGGAATTTAGATAAGTCCCGCAGGGCCCGGAACTATAGGAGGAGCTTATTCCACCAGGTAGGGGCCTGGACCGAGAAGGCCCTGGCCCTCGTTGAAGCCAGTCGGGCATCTCTAGGCCCAGGGATCACAAGATGTTGTGCAGCTGACCTCAAAGCCTGGGGGGAGGGCGCGGCTCATGTGGAAGAGGCGGTCCCGAAGACATGCAGGCCCCAGGCCGTAAAGGGCCTTAAAGGTCAAGATCAACACCTTGAACCAGATCAGGTACTCGAGGGGTAGCCAGTGCAGTTTGCACAGCACCAGCTTTGATTCCCCACTCCTCCACTTGCACCTGCTGGAATGGCCTTGGGTCAGCCATAGCCCTGGCAGAGGTTGTCCTTGAAAGGGCAGCTGCTGTGAGAGCCCTCTCAGCCCCACCCACCTCACAGGGTGTCTGTTGTGGGGGAGGAAGGGAAAGGAGATTGTGAGCCGCTCTGAGACTCTTCAGAGTGGAGGGCGGGATATAAATCCAATATCTTCATCTTCCTCACAGGGTGTCTGTTGTGGTGGAGGAAGGGAAAGGAGATTGTGAGCCGCTCTGAGACTCTTCAGAGTGGAGGGCGGGATATAAATCCAATATCTTCATCTTCCTCACAGGGTGTCTGTTGTGGGGGAGGAAGGTAAAGGAAATTGTGAGCCGCTCTGAGACTCTTCGGAGTGGAGGGCGGGATATAAATCCAATATCTTCATCTACCTCACAGGGTATCTGTTGTGGGGGAGGAAGGTAAAGGAGATTGTGAGCAGCTCTGAGACTCTTCGGAGTGGAGGGCGGGATATAAATCCAATATCTTCATCTACCTCACAGGGTGTCTGGTGTGGGGAGGAAAGTAAAGGAGATTGTGAGCCGCTCTGAGACTCTTTGGAGTGGAGGGCGGGATATAAATCCAATATCTTCATCTACCTCACAGGGTGTCTGGTGGGGGGGGGGGGGGAAGGAGATTGTGAGCCGCTCTGAGACTCTTCAGAGTGGAGGGCGGGATATAAATCCAATATCTTCATCTACCTCACAGGGTGTCTGTTTTTTGGGGGGGGGGGAAGGTAAAGGAGATTGTGAGCCGCTCTGAGACTCTTCGGAGTGGAGGGCGGGATATAAATCCAATATCTTCATCTACCTCACAGGGTGTCTGTTCTGGGGGGGGGGGGAAGGTAAAGGAGATTGTGAGCCGCTCTGAGACTCTTCGGAGTGGAGGGCGGGATATAAATCCAATATCTTCTTCTTCTTCTTCTTCTTCTTATAGGCCTGGATGCTAATAACCGGGCTGTTGAGTTCTGCACTCGCTGGAGCTTACAGAGCAGGGACAAAGGTAGCCCAAAGGAGAGTTCCAAAGGAACACGCAGGCTCAAAAAGGTTGGAGACTCCTGGCTTACAGTCACACTCACGGCCTGAGAAGAGATCCTGCCCAAACCGTCGTGAATAGAGAGGATCGCATAGAGCACCCATGCGAAACCAGAAGCAACCCAACGTCAATCACAACATTCAACGGCTTGGGAGAAAACATGGTGGCATTTACCAATAACTGGTGTTCATCGAAAGGTCTTCTGCGCATGGGGACCATGCATATCGCCTGGCCCGTGCATGAGAAGCCCCTATCTATGAAGAACGGTTACATTATGAAGACAGGTTGAAACGCTTGGGGCTCTTTAGCTTGGGGAAACGACGACGGAGGGGTGACATGATAGAGGTTTGCAAGATTACACAAAGGGTAGAGAAAAAAGTACTTTCCTCCCTTTCTCCCAATACTAGAACTCGTGGACAGTTAATGAAATTGCTGAGCAGTAGAGTTAGAATGGATACAAGGAAGTACATCTTTGCCCAAAGGGTGATGAACACGTGGGATTCACTGCCGCAGGAGGTGGTGGCAGCTACAAGCATAGGCAGCAAGAGGGGACTGGATAAACATCTGGAGCAGAGGTCCATCAGTGGCTATTAGCGACAAATTATAGATGCAGCTCTCTGTCTGGGGCAGTGATGCTCTGTATTCTTGGGGCTTGGAGGGGCAAGGTGGGAGGGCTTTTAGTGTCCTGGCCCCACTGGTGGACCTCCTGATGGCACCTGATTTTTGTTGGCCACCGTGTAACACAGTGTTGGACTGGATGGGCCACTGGCCTGATCCAACATGGCTTGTACTGGTTAAGTTTGATTCCCCACTCCTCCACTTGCAGCTGCTGGAATGGCCTTGGGTCGCAGGAGTTGTCCTTGAAAGGGCAGCTTCTGTGAGAGCCCTCTCAGCCCCACCCACCTCACAAGGTGTCTGTTGTGGGGGGAGAAGATACAGGAGATTGTAAGCCGCTCTGAGTCTCTGGTTCAGAGAGAAGGGCGGGGTATAAATCTGCAGTCTTCCTCTTCTGTTATGTTCTTATGTCCTGGCCCCACTGCTGGACCTCCTGATGGCACCTGATTTTTGTTGGCCACTGTGTGACACAGTGTTGGACTAGATGGGCCACTGTCCTGATCCAACATGGCTTGTAGCGGTTAAGTTTGATTCCCCCCTCCTCCACTTGCAGCTGCTGGAATGGCCTTGGGTCAGCCATAGCTATCGCAGGAGTTGTCCTTGAAAGGGCAGCTGCTGGGAGAGCTCTCTCAGCCCCACCCACCTCACAGGGTGTCTGTTGTGGGGGGAGAAGATATAGGCCACTCTGAGTCTCTGATTCCCCACTCCTCCACTTGCAGCTGCTGGAATGGCCTTGGGTCAGCCATAGCTCTTGCAGCAGTTGTCCTTGAAAGGGCAGCTTCTGGGAGAGCCCTCTCAGCCCCCCACCACCAGCTCACAGGGTGTCTGTTGTGGGGGGGGGAGAGGATATTGGAGATTGTAATCCGCTCTGAGTCTCTGATTCAGAGAGATGAGCGGGGTATAAATCTGCAGTTTCCCTCTTCTTCTTCTGTTTCCTCCTTCTTCTTCTGTTATGTTCTTATGTCCTGGCCCCACTGGTGGACCTCCTGATGGCACATGGGGGAGAGCCAGTTTGGTGTAGTGGTTAAGTGTGTGGACTCTTATCTGGGAGAACCGGGTTTGATTCCCCACTCCTCCACTTGCACCTGCTAGCATGGCCTTGGGTCAGCCATAGCTCTGGCAGAGGTTGTCCTTGAAAGGGCAGCTGCTGGGAGAGCCCTCTCCAGCCCCACCCACCCCACAGGGTGTCTGTTGTGGGGGAGGAAGGTAAAGGAGATTGTGAGCCACTCTAAGACTCTTCGGAGTGGAGGGCGGGATATAAATCCAATATCGTCATCTACCTCACAGGGTGTCTGTTGTGGGGGAGGAAGATAAAGGAGATTGTGAGCCGCTCTGAGACTTTGAGTGGAGGGTGGAATATAAATCCAATGTCGTCGTCTTCTCTGCCAGAGGTTGTCCTTGAAAGGGCAGCTGCTGTGAGAGCCCTCTCCAGCCCCACCCACCTCACACGGTGTCTGTTGTGGGGGAGGAAGGGAAAGGAGATTGTGAGCCGCTCTGAGACTCTTCGGAGTGGAGGGCGGGATATAAATCCAATATCTTCTTCTTTTTTGGCCACTGTGTGACACAGAGTGCTGGACTGGGATGGGCCATTGGCCTGATCCAGCATGTCTTCTCTTATGCCTGCACAGAAGCCACGAAGGTGAAATATAGATCCTCGAAGCGCTTCAGCCCCAGAGTAAGGCCGATTTCCTCAGCATCAGCCGAGTGCTACAGACGTGGAAAGACCATACGTGAGCTTCAGAAAAATGCACCAAAACAGGGGTGGGGTGGGGGAGAAAGAGAGAAAGTACAAGCGCACTAAGTGCTAAAGCTGCTACCCAGTCCCTGTGCACAGCTTGAGCGGTCCCACTAAGAATATCAGCTATCTTTATTAATATTTTTTTTAAAAACCAGACAAAGCTCAAGAGCTCCATTGTAATAACTGTGTGTCAGCGGCTAAATATGCTGAAATGGCTACATTCTTCATCCAGCAGATCCCAAGCGAAGAACGGTGTTATTTTAAAAAATCTGCCCGCGGACTAAAGCAATCTATATTCTCCCTCCCCTGCTCGTATTGGGGGCATTACTGAAGAACAAGAGAAGATATTGGATTTATACCCCACCCTTCACTACCCAAAGGAGTCTCAGAGCAGTTTACAAATCTCCTTTCCCTTCGCCTCCCCACAACAGACACCCCATAAGCCATGTTCTCTCTCAGCTGAGATAGTGTGAACTAGCTCACAGTTTTTTAGTCTCCGGCTCAAATATTTTTTTTGTCTTCGCTCAGGAAGGGTGGCTCAGGAGCAAATTTATGCAGTAGCTCACAACTTTAATGCCAATTGCTCACAAAGTAGAATTTTTGCTCATAAGACTCCACAGCTTGAAGGGAGTATTGCCTGTGAGGGAAGTGGGGTTGAGAGCTCAGATAGAAAGTGCTCTTTGCACAACAACTCTGACAGAGTTGTGACTGACCCAAGGTCACTCCAGCAACTGCATGTGGAGGAGTGAGGAATCAAACCTAATTATCCGAGATAAGAGTCCACTCACTTAACCACAACACCAAACTGGCTGGATACAATCTCATTTCAGGCTCTGACAGAATGCCTCTAACAGAATTATGACTGACCCAAGGCCATTCCAGCAGTTGCATGTGAGGGAGTGGGGAATCAAACCCGGTTCTCCCAGATAAGAGAGCTCTGGCTGACCCAAGGTCATTCCAGCAGGTGCAAGTGGAGGAGTGGGGAATCAAACCCGGTTCTCCCAGATAAGAGAGCTCTGGCTGACCCAAGGCCATTCCAGCAGCTGCAAGTGGAGGAGTGGGGAATCAAACCCGGTTCTCCCAGATAAGAGAGCTCTGACTGACCCAAGGCCATTCCAGCAGCTGCCAGTGGAGGAGTGGGGAATCAAACCTGGTTCTCCCAGATAAGAGAGCTCTGGCTGACCCAAGGCCATTCCAGCAGCTGCAAGTGGAGGAGTGGGGAATCAAACCCGGTTCTCCCAGATAAGAGAGCTCTGGCTGACCCAAGGCCATTCCAGCAGCTGCAAGTGGAGGAGGGGGAATCAAACCTGGTTCTCCGAGACAAGAGTCCGCACATTTAAGCACACTTCAGCACTACACCAAACTGGCTCTAAATTGTGTAGGGAACTTTGAAACTGCCCTCCGTGTCCTAACCATGGCCGACCCTGCTTAGCCTCCAAGGTCTGATGAGATCTGGTTATCCTGGGCCGGCCAGGTCAGGGCACACTGCTGTCACCCTGAAGCACGCAAGAGGACAGCCATCCTCGGGCCAAAGCGAGAGCAGAACAACAACTGAAAGAAGACGACAGCGGCTCGTGATTTAAAGCGGGTTTTTAACGGAGGATCCCTTTACAACAAAAACGTGCTCGTTTTTCAGTGTCCCGTTTCATCGTCAAGCCCTTCAGCCTGCCGACGAATCTCGCTAATAAAACGCAGGACCCCCAGATCAGGAGTCAGGACGACGCGGCAATGCGAGCTCAAGACTCGAGGAGGTTGTTTTACGATGGCCGATACAGGCACCAGATACCTGCCAAGCCGTGCCGGTAGACTTTTCCAAATTAAGTCACCGCCGGCTACGACGGCCCCGCTTTCAAACTGAACCGAGCCCCTCTGACATTAGCCGACGCCAAACCCCCCCCCCCCCCTGCTCCGCTCCCAGCCCGTAAAAAGCGACACTGACAATTATAAAAGCGTTTCGTCTCCCCCGTCTGAGAAGTCGTTGCATGCGTTTTACCCATCCTCAAAAGCCGGGAGCGTCCGGGAGAGCTCAGATGTTTCCCTTGGCCCCAAGCAATGACAAGGTTCACCAAACTCTCCACTGGTAGCTCATTAATCCCAATCTGCAAGCGTTTGTTTTTCCTGGCAGCCGCCGGCTGCTCATTCGCCGCAGAGCCGACGTCGATGCTTTACAAGCGCGGGGGCATTCGGAGACCCCCATTAGTTCGCTAATTTTGTTCCCCCTTCAGCAATTTAGGTTCAATCCAATACATCAAGATGTTAGACTTCCTGGATAAATATTTCCATTGACTTAATAAAAGAGAAGGATCTTGTGTAACACACCGGAGGGAACGAGCATTCCAGCATGCGAGCCAATCTGGGCAGATGCAGTTACCACGCAAGGTTATTGCACTCCATTCAGTTTCACACACGTGGCAAACGCCTTATCGAAGATCGTTCCTTATTTGCACCACGCAGTGGCTTCAACTGTAGGTGGAAAGCTTGGGAAATCTTACTGGGTATTTTGCCTCTCCCCAAATTCCCTAGGGTTGCCAGGCAGTATCTGGCAGAAAGGTCGGAGGGGGCATGGCATGGCAGGTCAATTTTTAAAAAAATACAGCCTTGTGCAAAAGGTAAAGGTCGTCCCCTGTGCAAGCACCAGTTGCTTCTGACTCTAAGAGTGACGTTGCTTTCACAACGTTTTCACGGCAGACTTTTTATGGGGTGGTTTGCCATTGCCTTCCCCAGTCATCTACACTTTCCCCCCAGCAAGCTGGGTCCTCATTTTACCTTCACAACGTTTTCACGGCAGACTTTTTACGGGGTGGTTTGCCATTGCCTTCCCCAGTCATCTACGCTTTCCCCCCAGCAAGCTGGGTCCTTATTTGACCAACCTCGGAAGGATGGAAGGCTGAGTCAACCTGATCCGGCTACCTGAAACCAGCTTCCGCCGGGGATCGAACTCAGGTCGTGAGCAGAGAGTTCAGACTGCAGTACTGCAGCCTTACCACTCTGTGCCACGGGGCTCTCCACAGCCTTGTGTAGTAACTGGAAATTAATACAGAAAATGACAGAGGGTCGCTCCAGGAATCACCAAAAATGCTATAGTAAAACCACAGATTTCCCTATTAGTCCTAGAACTACCCTCTATGCCTTCCTGTACCAACTTCTGGTAGGTATACGAGGCTACCTTTACTCACTTAATTTTATTCCCACCACCATTCAGAGCAGCAGCGTGCAATGGGACATGGGGGTGGGGAATCCTCTGTCTCAGGCTTGTTTCAGACTAGAATCCACTTATTTGTCTTTGTGGCAGTCCACAGTGTCTGTAAACCTCTCCTCCAACCCCGTGTTTCAAAGGAATCGGCTCTCCTCCTGTCAGCTTTCTTCAAATTGCTCGTAGCTTCTCTAAAAAGAAGCTGAACCCCACTCGGAAAGCCCCATCAGGCAGACCCATCCTTCCCAAGGTGGTAAAATGCCAGCGCCCGTTTCACGTCCAGGGCGTGCAACCTACGCTCATCGTCATTAGTCGGGTTAGGGGAAAAAACTGGTAAGCAGATTTCCAGGCTGAGATGGAACGCCGAAACTACCCTGATTTGGTCACTTACAATTATGAGAACAAAGCAGGAGTCAAGTTGCAGCTTTAAGGCCAACCAATTTTTATTCAGAACGTCAGCTTCCGTGTGCTCTTAAGCACACTTCATCAGATGAGGAATCCGGCACAGTGAGCAAAGCCATACAAAGCTGAGCAGAGCCATACAGAGCTGGGAGGCAGTGGCCCAGAATGCAACATGGTATTCTGGGCCACTGCCTCCCAGCTCTGTACGGCTCTGCTCAGCTATGTACGGCTTTGCTCACTGTGCCGGATTCCTCGTCCGATGAAGTGCGCTTAAGAGCACACGGAAGCTTACGTTCTGAATAAAAACTGGCTGGTCTTAAAGGGGCCACTGGACTCCTGCTTTGTTCAACTGCTTCAGACCAACACGGCTGCCCGCTTGGATCTAATTATGAGAACAATTATGCGGGACTTAGCAAGGTTTTGCAGGGCCTGTAAGACAGAGCAATTCCGCCAGGCTTTTAATTAATCCAGCGGGCGTCCTCTGAAAGTCATCACTTCCCCCAGTCTTTCGCCATTAGGGAGTTATGTTATGCTACTAGCCATCAGCCTCATGGTGTTTACTACATGTGTCTGTAAGACTGCACGGCTCCTGTTTTGGAAAGTCTGTTTTTAGGGTATTGTTTTAACTCTGTTGTTTTATTCCTGTGAGCCACCCAGAGCCTGCTTGGAGGATAGGGCGAGGTATAAATCTAAAAATTAAATTAAATTAAACAACAAGATCCAGGTCAAGTAGCACCTTAGAGACCACCAAGATTTGGGGTATGAAGAAGAAGAAGATATTGGATTTATATCCCGCCCTCCACTCCGAAGAGTCTCAGAGCGGCTCACAATCTCCTTTACCTTCCTCCCCCACAACAGACACCCTGTGAGGTAGATGAAGATATTGGATTTATATCCCGCCCTCCACTCCGAAGAGTCTCAGAGCGGCTCACAATCTCCTTTCCCTTCCTCCCCCACAACAGACACCCTGTGAGGTAGATGAAGATATTGGATTTATATCCCGCCCTCCACTCCGAAGAGTCTCAGAGCGGCTCACAATCTCCTTTCCCTTCCTCCCCCACAACAGACACCCTGTGAGGTAGATGAAGATATTGGATTTATATCCCGCCCTCCACTCCGAAGAGTCTCAGAGCGGCTCACAATCTCCTTTCCCTTCCTCCCCCACAACAGACACCCTGTGAGGTGGGTGGGGCTGGAGAGGGCTCTCTCAGCAGCTACCCTTTCAAGGACAACCTCTGCCAGAGCTATGGCTGACCCAGGGTCATGTTAGCAGGTGCAAGTGGAGGAGTGGGGAATCAAACCCGGTTCTCCCAGATAAGAGCTATGGCTGACCCAAGGCCATTCCAGCAGGTGCAAGTGGAAGAGTGGGGAATCAAACCCGGTTCTCCCAGATAAGAGTCCCCACACTTATCCACTACAACAAAATGGCACTTTCTATGAGAGACCAAGTGGATTTTTAGGGAGCTCTGGCTCTCTACATCCCTTATTCCAAAAATCTGGTTGGCCTCTAAGAGGCTACTGGGCGCGGGATGTAGCTCTTATACTGCCGACTAACACAGCTACCCTCATGGACACATGCAGCTGCCTTGTACTGAATTGGACCCCTTAGTCCATCAAAGTCAGTACCATCCTCTCAGAGCAGCAGCAGCACTCCAGGGTCTCTGACTGGGGCCTTCCCCATTACCTACTATCAGATCTTTTAACTGGAGAAGACGGGGAATTGAACCTGGGACCTTCCGCCTGCCAAGCAGCTGCTCCACCACTTCCCCTCCCGGAAATGATGTTTGCTTTAGAACAACCCCTAGCGAGAGGAACAAAAAAGATTCCGACGCCTACCAGTTCGTTGCTGGTCGAGGTCAGCCTCAGCTTCTCTTCGATCTCTCTTCCTATTTTCTGAACGGTGACCTGAGTCTGTTTAATTGCACACTGGGCCCGGTGCAGCCTGCAAACAAACAAAAAGGACACAGCACGACGTTAAAAAACATTTCGCAAATAATCCTGCAATGTCAAACCGTGGTGCATTCCAAAAATACTGGTAGGCTGCCTCTCCAGATGGCTCCCCCATTAAAACAGCCAAAACAGAATGATGCAAATAACGGTAAACCTTGCTGGGGGAGCCCCTCCCCCCACTTTCTAAAAACACTTGGACGGCACCAGGAAAAGTGCCCCTGGGCACCACACGGGGGGGCCCTGAGATAAATAGTCCTTTTTTGGTTTCATTTACTCCTCAAGTTGTTCTGTAATTAATGACATCCAGGACTTTTCTTTGGTCGAAAAAGCCCAGCAGGAGCTCATTTGCATATTAAGCCACATCCCTGATGTCACCATTGTTTCACACTGGGCTTTTCTGCAGGAGCTCATTTGAATATTAGGCCATACCCCCTGATGTCACCATTGTTTCACACTGGGCTTTTCTTCAGGAGAGGCCCAGCAGGCGCTCATTTGCATAGTAGGCCACACACCCCTGACGGCACCATTGTTTCACACTGGGGTTTTCTGTAGGAAAAGCCCAGGAGCTCATTTGCATATTAGGCCACACCCCTGATGGCACCATTGTTTCACACTGGGCTTTTCTGCAGGAGCTCATTTGCATATTAGGCCACACCCCCTGACGCCACCATTGTTCCATGCTGGGCTTTTCTGCAGAAAAAAGTCCAGCAGGAGCTTATTTGCATATTAGGCCACACCCCTGACGGCACCATTGTTTCACACTGGGCTTTTCTGCAGGAGCTTATCTGCATATTAGGCCACACCCCTGATGTCACCATTGTTTCACACTGGGCTTTTCTGTAGGAGCCCAGTAGGAGCTTATTTGCATATTAGGCCACACACCCCTGTTGCCAAGCCAGCCGGAACTGTGCTCCTGTGCATTGCTGCTTAAAAACAAAAAGCCCTGACAACAGCTGTGAGTGCCATGCAGTTATCAGGAGCAGGGGACAGGTGATGGAGCTCATTACCTTTATTCATAAGCATATGCCGCCCCCTCCCCCACCAGCCAAAAGCAACCCAATGCAAGAAAGGAGAGCCCGGGTGAGCGAGGCCTGCTTGGGCTAACTAGATATCCAGCCAGCCCAAGCAGGCCTCACTCTCCTGGGGCTCTCCTGGCCACCCCCCCCCCCACAGTGAAAAGGCCTGCAAGCCACCCGCTGCCCCAAATCACACAAGAAGTGGAGAAAGGGTGGCGCAGGCTTCTCCAGGGGTTAATGAGAGCGGTTGGGGGTGTGGCAAAGCTCCTGGTGGCTGGCTGGCTGCCCGCTCTCCTAATCCAGGGATTGTTATGCAGCTGCACCTCCTATTCAATGGACAATGTTGGTGGGAAGGAAGAGGGGGACCCCTCAGAAAGGTTCAGGAGCTGTGCTCCTGTGAGCTCCTCCTGAATTCGAGGTCTGATCAGGACTGGTGTAAGGATCACCCCTCGCCCCCCACCCTCGTGCATGTTACTCATTAAACGTCCCCTCTGTTGTTTGGCGTATTCTCGCTAACGCAGCTGACGTGGGAATACAAAAACCTTCCCCTTCCCAGATCCAAATGCGCTGAACCGCAGAATAAAGCTATCATCGTTTGGCGTCTTCCTCGCTCGGCATAATATATCCATCTGATATGGATCAAACCGCTCTGCATCGTAAAAACAGTTTAAGTCTGCACGTCTCGGAGACCATTCTGCAACTCCACAAATCCCAGGCCCTCTGCGGACGAAGAAGCAAGGACGCGACAAGCCCAAACCGCATCGCTTCACAATCTTCCTCGCCGGCACCGAAAGATCACGGTCCGGTTACTCAAAATTTAAAAAAAAAAAATTGTCCCGTGAACCCACAAGTTTGCCGATCGTTATGCTTCTCTAGGAATCATTGCTAGGAACGCAGGGACTGTTGGAGTTCCGCAGGGCCTGTTCCACCAGGCATTCAACTGAGGCGGTGGACATTTTGTTATGCCGTGGCCTCCCTGCTGCAGGGACCCCGATGAAATAACTCTGCTGACCCATTTATCCTATACCAGCTGGGGGATATATGGAAGGAGTGGAGGCAACTGATACCACCAACTACAGAACTGCAGTCTGTGTTTAGAAGATGATGATGATATTGGATTTATATCCCGCCCTACACTCGGACCCTCAGAGTCTCAGAATCACAATGTCCTCTACCTTACCCCCCCCCTCCACAACAGACACCCTGTGAGTTAGGTGGGGCTGAGAGAGCTTTTAACAGCAGCTGCCCTTTCAAGGACAACTCCTACGAGAGCTATGGCTGACCCAAGGCCATTCCAGCAGCTGCAAGCAGAGGAGTGGGGAATCAAACCTGGTTCTCCCAGATAAGAGTCCGCGCACTTAACCACTACACCAAACTGGCTCTTTAGACTGTTATATTAGAATCACAGAATCACAGAGTTGGAAGGGACCTTGAGGGTCATCTAGTCCAACCCCCTGCACAATGCAGGAAACTCACAAACCCCTCCCCCTAAATTCACAGGATCTTCATTGCTGTCAGATGGCCATCTAGCTTCTGTTTAAAAACCTCCAAGGAAGGAGAGCCCACCACCTCCCGAGGAAGCCTGTTCCACTGAGGAACGGTCAGGAAGTTCTTCCTCATGTTGAGCCGGAAACTCTTTTGATTTAATTTCAACCTGTTGGTTCTGGTCCTACCTTCTGGGGCCACAGAAAACAATTCCACACCCTCCTCTATAGGACAGCCCTTCAAGTCCTTGAAGATGGTGATCATATAACCTCTCAGCTGCCTCCTCTCCAGGCGAAACATCCCCAGCTCCTTCAACCTTACCTCATAGGACTCGATCTCCAGACCCCTCATCCTCTATAGGACAGCCCTTCAAGGACTTGAAGATGGCGATCCTATCACCTCTCAGCCGCCTCCTCTCCAGGCTAAACATGCCCAGCTCCTTCAACCTTTCCTCATAGGACTCGGTCTCCAGACCCCTCATCCTCTAGAGGACAGCCCTTCAAGGACTTGAAAATGGTGATCCTATCACCTCTCAGCTGCCTCCTCTCCAGGCTAAACATCCCCAGCTCCTTCAACCTTTCCTCATAGGACTTGGTCTCCAGACCCCTCACCATCTAATATTGCTTTTAGATTGTATATTGTTTTTATTATATGTATCCGATTTTAACCTTGTATTATTGACTGTTGTTACCTGCTCAGAGCCTATTTGGGAAAGGGCGGGCTATAAATTTAAACAAACAAACAAACAAACAAACAAGAAGGACTACATCCAATTCAGGGAAGGAAAGGCGGAATGAATTAAAAGGAAAGCCGACCTGTTTCAACCGGGATAGCTAACTCGAGGACGCTTCAGAATACTTTTACTGAATCAGACATGACATATTTAGAAGAGAAAATTCCTTCACGTTCCCCCCCCCCAAAAAAAATAAAAAGCAAGGATTTAATTATGCTTCAGGAAGGATTTCCCAGAAGCAAATACTTTAAAAGGAGGCCCTTAAAGAGAAGTTAGCCCCCCTCCCCCCCAAAAAAAAACCCCAGTAACCAAAGGCATGTAAGCGATCTTGTGACAAAAGGAGCTCTGATATACAAATGATTCATGGCCGTAATTAAAGGCCTAACATCATCCATTTGGTGGCTGCCGTGCCTGACTCCGACTGATCCGTAGGGCTTTAGAGAGAGGAAAGAAAAGAAGACGGGGGTTCTTTTAACCGAGTCGCAGACCCCAAGGCTTGTTGACGCGACAAGCTGCTGCTTCTTTACATTTTACAAATCTTTATTGAAGGAAATGTTAGTATGTACAATAACGATACAGCGAATAGGATTCATTACGGAGTATGGAGACGGAGAAGCCTGAAAAGTAATCATGAGAACATAACAACTGAATTGGTCAAGATTAACTATATAAGTGCCACCGCGCAAAAAGGATTCACAAAGTTGCTTGGATAAATTATTGGGGACTACTGGGTGGAGTTTGTTGCGGATCGGATTGCACTGTGTGGAATTGTGCATCTTCTAATGTGTCGCGTTAACACTTACATTTTCCTTCAAGTCTGTTTTTTAGACTTCTGGTTGGCTTGAGAGCCAGTTTGGTGTAGTGGTTAAGTGCGCGGACTCTTATCTGGGAGAACCAGGTTTGATTCCCCACTCCTCCACTTGCAGCTGCTGGAGTGGCCTTGGGTCAGCCAGAGCTCTCTTAACTGGGAGAACTGGGTTGGGTTCCCCCACTCCTCCACTTGCAGCTGCTGGAATGGCCTTGGGTCAGCCAGAGCTCTCTTATCTGGGAGAACCGGGTTTGATTCCCCACTCCTCCACTTGCAGCTGCTGGAATGGCCTTGGGTCAGCCAGAGCTCTCTTATCTGGGAGAACTGGGTTGGGTTCCCCCACTCCTCCACTTGCAGCTGCTGGAATGGCCTTGGGTCAGCCAGAGCTCTCTTATCTGGGAGAACTGGGTTGGGTTCCCCCACTCCTCCACTTGCAGCTGCTGGAATGGCCTTGGGTCAGCCAGAGCTCTCTTATCTGGGAGAACTGGGTTGGGTTCCCCAGTCCTCCACTTGCAGCTGCTGGAATGGCCTTGGGTCAGCCAGAGCTCTCTTTCTGGGAGAACTGGGTTGGGTTCCCCACTCCTCCACTTGCAGCTGCTGGAATAGCCTTGGGTCAGCCATAGCTCTGGCAGAGGTTATCTTTGAAAGGGCAGCTGCTGTGAGAGTCCTCTCAGCCCTACCCACCTCACAGGGTGTCTGTTGTGGGGGAAGAAGATAAAGGAGATTGTAAGCCGCTCTGTCTCTGATTCAGAGAGAAGGGTGGGGTATAAATCTGCAATTCTTCTTCTTCCTCTGTTTGGTGTAGTGGTTAAGTGCGCGGACTCTTATCTGGGAGAACCGGGTTTGATTCCCCACTCCTCCACTTGCAGCTGCTGGAATGGCCTTGGGTCAGCCATTAGCTCTTGTAGGAGTTGTTCTTCAAAGGGCAGCTTCTGTGAGAGCCCTCTCAGCCCCACCCACCTCACAAGGTGTCTGTTGTGGGGGAAGAAGATAAAGGAGATTGTAAGCCGCTCTGAGACTCTGATTCAAAGAGAAGGGCGGGGTATAAATCTACGGTCTTCTTTGAACACATGAAACTGACTCATGCTGAAACCTCTGCTCCATCAAAGTCAATCTTGTCTCCTCAGATTGGAAGAGTCTCAGGCAGAGGTATTTCACATCACTGATAACGATATCTTTTAACTTGAGAAGCTGGGGATTGAACCTGGGACCTTCTGAATGTCAAGCAAAGGCTCTACCACTGAGCCACAGCCCATCTTGTTCTTGCAAGCGCAAGTGAGCTATTCAGTCTGCAGTTGCTGTTGTATGGAGAGATGGGTGTCAGAATACTGGGGAAGAGTTCCACATCTCCTCCAAAACCAAGGCATTTGATGTGATACAGACTCAATCTACCGGACAGACCTCCCCTAGAGGTGAAAGACAAAATACTGGCTCCAAATCTGGGGTGTCAAATCTTGCAGCAAAAATTAAAATATTGCTCCTTGCGCTATTCAGAGGTGTCCAAACCTCACCGTTAAAGCACGGAAACCGGTGGAAGTTAGCAGAGGATGATTTATAATGGGCATGTAAAATATGTAGGATATACATCTCTCTCTGCTTCCTTAACCCATTTTGGTGTTGCGGGAATGGGATTTTAAAAAAAAACCAAGAATGTAGCAAATTCAGGAGGTATTAGAATTACAGACACCAGTGCCATATTTGAGGGCGAAAAGGCATTTTTTTGACCCTCCCTGGGTCGGTTGAGCTGGCAGTCCCGCTGGGTCGCTTTTGGGTTTTCCGTGCAGCACAGCTCATTTGCTTGATCCATCGGTGCAGGCTGTTATTCATCACTTACGACGATGCTGGAACTGTGGAAAGCCCTTTGGAAACCTCATTTCATTTATCCTCCGCAACTTGGGAGGCGAGTCAGTATCGCTCCCATTTTACATTTGGGGAACTGTCAGGGCCTTGCGGTTCAGCTGCAGTGAGGAAGAGCTCTCTGCTGAGCGGAAACCTGAACCGAAGACTTCCGGGTTCAGCCACAGATCTCTTATCTGGGAGAACCGGGTTTGATTCCCCACTCCTCCACTTGCAGCTGCTGGAATGGCCTTGGGTCAGCCAGAGCTCTCTTATCTGGGAGAGCCGGGTTTGATTCCCCACTCCTCCACTTGCAGCTGCTGGAATGGCCTTGGGTCAGCCAGAGCTCTCTTATCTGGGAGAACCGGGTTTGATTCCCCACTCCTCCACTTGCAGCTGCTGGAATGGCCTTGGGTCAGCCAGAGCTCTCTTATCTGGGAGAACCGGATTTGATTCCCCACTCCTCCACTTGCAGCTGCTGGAATGGTCTTGGGTCAGCCAGAGGTCTCTTATCTGGGAGAACCGGGTTTGATTCCCCACTCCTCCACTTGCAGCTGCTGGAATGGTCTTGGGTCAGCCAGAGGTCTCTTATCTGGGAGAACCGGGTTTAATTCCCCACTCCTCCACTTGCAGCTGCTGGAATGGCCTTGGGTCAGCCAGAGCTCTCTTATCTGGGAGAACCGGATTTGATTCCCCACTCCTCCACTTGCAGCTGCTGGAATGGTCTTGGGTCAGCCAGAGGTCTCTTATCTGGGAGAACCGGTTTTGATTCCCCACTCCTCCACTTGCAGCTGCTGGAATGGTCTTGGGTCAGCCAGAGCTCTCTTATCTGGGAGAACCGGATTTGATTCCCCACTCCTCCACTTGCAGCTGCTGGAATGGTCTTGGGTCAGCCAGAGCTCTCTTATCTGGGAGAACCGGGTTTGATTCCCCACTCCTTCACTTGCACCTGCTGGAATGGCCTTGGGTCAGCCGGAGCTCTCTTATCTGGGAGAACCGGGTTTGATTCCCCACTCCTCCACATGAAGCTGCTGGAATGGCCTGGGTCAGCCAGAGCTCTCTTTTCTGGGAGAACCGGGTTTGATTCCCCACTCCTCCACATGAAGCTGCTGGAATGGCCTGGGTCAGCCATAGCTCTCTTATCTGGGAGAACACGGTTTGATTCCCCACTCTTCCACTTGCACCTGCTGGAATGGCCTTAGGTCAGCCAGAGCTCTCTTATCTGGGAGAACTGGGTTTGATTCCCCACTCCTCCACTTGCACCTGCTGGAATGGCCTTAGGTCAGCCAGAGCTCTCTTCTCTGGGAGAACCGGGTTTAATTCCCCACTCCTTCACTTGCAGCTGCTGGAATGGCCTTGGGTCAGCCAGAGCTCTCTTCTCTGGGAGAACCGGGTTTGATTCCCCACTCCTCCACATGAAGCTGCTGGAATGGCCTTGGGTCAGCCATAGCTCTCTTATCTGGGAGAACCGGGCTTGATTCCCCCACTCCTCCACTTGCACCTGCTGGAATGGCCTTGGGTCAGCCAGAGCTCTCTTATCTGGGAGAACCGGGCTTGATTCCCCCACTCCTCCACTTGCACCTGCTGGAATGGCCTTGGGTCAGCCAGAGCTCTCTTATCTGGGAGAACCGGGTTTGATTCCCCACTCCTCCACTTGCAGCTGCTGCAATGGCCTTGGGTCAGCCAGAGCTCTCTTATCTGGGAGAACCGGGTTTAATTCCCCACTCCTCCATCTGCAGCTGCTGGAATGGCCTTAGGTCAGCCAGAGCTCTCTTATCTGGGAGAACCGGGTTTGATTCCTCCCTCCTCAACTTGCAGCTGCTGGAATGGCCTTGGGTCAGCCGTAGCTCTCTTATCTGGGAGAACTGGGTTTAATTCCCCACTCCTCCATCTGCAGCTGCTGGAATGGCCTTGGGTCAGCCAGAGCTCTCTTATCTGGGAGAACCGGATTTGATTCCCCACTCCTCCACTTGCAGCTGCTGGAATGGTCTTGGGTCAGCCAGAGGTCTCTTATCTGGGAGAACCGGGTTTGATTCCCCACTCCTCCACTTGCAGCTGCTGGAATGGTCTTGGGTCAGCCAGAGCTCTCTTATCTGGGAGAGCCGGGTTTGATTCCCCCCTCCTCCACTTGCAGCTGCTGGAATGGCCTTGGGTCAGCCAGAGCTCTCTTATCTGGGAGAGCCGGGTTTGATTCCCCCCTCCTCCACTTGCAGCTGCTGGAATGGCCTTGGGTCAGCCAGAGCTCTCTTATCTGGGAGAACCGGGTTTGATTCCCCCCTCCTCCATTTGCACCTGCTGGGATGGCCTTGGGTCAGCCAGAGCTCTCTTATCTGGGAGAACCGGATTTGATTCCCCACTCCTCCACTTGCACCTGCTGGGATGGCCTTGGGTCAGCCAGAGCTCTCTTATCTGGGAGAACCGGATTTGATTCCCCACTCCTTCACTTGCACCTGCTGGAATGGCCTTGGGTCAGCCACAGATCTCTTATCTGGGAGAACCGGGTTTGATTCCCCACTCCTCCACTTGCAGCTGCTGGAATGGCCTTGGGTCAGCCAGAGCTCTCTTATCTGGGAGAGCCGGGTTTGATTCCCCACTCCTCCACTTGCAGCTGCTGGAATGGCCTTGGGTCAGCCAGAGCTCTCTTATCTGGGAGAACCGGGTTTGATTCCCCACTCCTCCACTTGCAGCTGCTGGAATGGCCTTGGGTCAGCCAGAGCTCTCTTATCTGGGAGAACCGGATTTGATTCCCCACTCCTCCACTTGCAGCTGCTGGAATGGTCTTGGGTCAGCCAGAGGTCTCTTATCTGGGAGAACCGGGTTTGATTCCCCACTCCTCCACTTGCAGCTGCTGGAATGGTCTTCGGTCAGCCAGAGGTCTCTTATCTGGGAGAACTGGGTTTAATTCCCCACTCCTCCACTTGCAGCTGCTGGAATGGCCTTGGGTCAGCCAGAGCTCTCTTATCTGGGAGAACCGGATTTGATTCCCCACTCCTCCACTTGCAGCTGCTGGAATGGTCTTGGGTCAGCCAGAGGTCTCTTATCTGGGAGAACCGGGTTTGATTCCCCACTCCTCCACTTGCAGCTGCTGGAATGGTCTTGGGTCAGCCAGAGCTCTCTTATCTGGGAGAACCGGATTTGATTCCCCACTCCTCCACTTGCAGCTGCTGGAATGGTCTTGGGTCAGCCAGAGCTTTCTTATCTGGGAGAACCGGGTTTGATTCCCCACTCCTTCACTTGCACCTGCTGGAATGGCCTTGGGTCAGCCGGAGCTCTCTTATCTGGGAGAACCGGGTTTGATTCCCCACTCCTCCACATGAAGCTGCTGGAATGGCCTGGGTCAGCCAGAGCTCTCTTTTCTGGGAGAACCGGGTTTGATTCCCCACTCCTCCACATGAAGCTGCTGGAATGGCCTGGGTCAGCCATAGCTCTCTTATCTGGGAGAACACGGTTTGATTCCCCACTCTTCCACTTGCACCTGCTGGAATGGCCTTAGGTCAGCCAGAGCTCTCTTATCTGGGAGAACTGGGTTTGATTCCCCACTCCTCCACTTGCACCTGCTGGAATGGCCTTAGGTCAGCCAGAGCTCTCTTCTCTGGGAGAACCGGGTTTAATTCCCCACTCCTTCACTTGCAGCTGCTGGAATGGCCTTGGGTCAGCCAGAGCTCTCTTCTCTGGGAGAACCGGGTTTGATTCCCCACTCCTCCACATGAAGCTGCTGGAATGGCCTTGGGTCAGCCATAGCTCTCTTATCTGGGAGAACCGGGCTTGATTCCCCCACTCCTCCACTTGCACCTGCTGGAATGGCCTTGGGTCAGCCAGAGCTCTCTTATCTGGGAGAACCGGGCTTGATTCCCCCACTCCTCCACTTGCACCTGCTGGAATGGCCTTGGGTCAGCCAGAGCTCTCTTATCTGGGAGAACCGGGTTTGATTCCCCACTCCTCCACTTGCAGCTGCTGCAATGGCCTTGGGTCAGCCAGAGCTCTCTTATCTGGGAGAACCGGGTTTAATTCCCCACTCCTCCATCTGCAGCTGCTGGAATGGCCTTAGGTCAGCCAGAGCTCTCTTATCTGGGAGAACCGGGTTTGATTCCTCCCTCCTCAACTTGCAGCTGCTGGAATGGCCTTGGGTCAGCCGTAGCTCTCTTATCTGGGAGAACCGGGTTTAATTCCCCACTCCTCCATCTGCAGCTGCTGGAATGGCCTTGGGTCAGCCAGAGCTCTCTTATCTGGGAGAACCGGATTTGATTCCCCACTCCTCCACTTGCAGCTGCTGGAATGGTCTTGGGTCAGCCAGAGGTCTCTTATCTGGGAGAACCGGGTTTGATTCCCCACTCCTCCACTTGCAGCTGCTGGAATGGTCTTGGGTCAGCCAGAGCTCTCTTATCTGGGAGAGCCGGGTTTGATTCCCCCCTCCTCCACTTGCAGCTGCTGGAATGGCCTTGGGTCAGCCAGAGCTCTCTTATCTGGGAGAGCCGGGTTTGATTCCCCCCTCCTCCACTTGCAGCTGCTGGAATGGCCTTGGGTCAGCCAGAGCTCTCTTATCTGGGAGAACCGGGTTTGATTCCCCCCTCCTCCACTTGCACCTGCTGGGATGGCCTTGGGTCAGCCAGAGCTCTCTTATCTGGGAGAACCGGATTTGATTCCCCACTCCTCCACTTGCACCTGCTGGGATGGCCTTGGGTCAGCCAGAGCTCTCTTATCTGGGAGAACCGGATTTGATTCCCCACTCCTTCACTTGCACCTGCTGGAATGGCCTTGGGTCAGCCACAGATCTCTTATCTGGGAGAACCGGGTTTGATTCCCCACTCCTCCACTTGCAGCTGCTGGAATGGCCTTGGGTCAGCCAGAGCTCTCTTATCTGGGAGAGCCGGGTTTGATTCCCCACTCCTCCACTTGCAGCTGCTGGAATGGCCTTGGGTCAGCCAGAGCTCTCTTATCTGGGAGAACCGGGTTTGATTCCCCACTCCTCCACTTGCAGCTGCTGGAATGGCCTTGGGTCAGCCAGAGCTCTCTTATCTGGGAGAACCGGATTTGATTCCCCACTCCTCCACTTGCAGCTGCTGGAATGGTCTTGGGTCAGCCAGAGGTCTCTTATCTGGGAGAACCGGGTTTGATTCCCCACTCCTCCACTTGCAGCTGCTGGAATGGTCTTGGGTCAGCCAGAGGTCTCTTATCTGGGAGAACTGGGTTTAATTCCCCACTCCTCCACTTGCAGCTGCTGGAATGGCCTTGGGTCAGCCAGAGCTCTCTTATCTGGGAGAACCGGATTTGATTCCCCACTCCTCCACTTGCAGCTGCTGGAATGGTCTTGGGTCAGCCAGAGGTCTCTTATCTGGGAGAACCGGGTTTGATTCCCCACTCCTCCACTTGCAGCTGCTGGAATGGTCTTGGGTCAGCCAGAGCTCTCTTATCTGGGAGAACCGGATTTGATTCCCCACTCCTCCACTTGCAGCTGCTGGAATGGTCTTGGGTCAGCCAGAGCTCTCTTATCTGGGAGAACCGGGTTTGATTCCCCACTCCTTCACTTGCACCTGCTGGAATGGCCTTGGGTCAGCCGGAGCTCTCTTATCTGGGAGAACCGGGTTTGATTCCCCACTCCTCCACATGAAGCTGCTGGAATGGCCTGGGTCAGCCAGAGCTCTCTTTTCTGGGAGAACCGGGTTTGATTCCCCACTCCTCCACATGAAGCTGCTGGAATGGCCTGGGTCAGCCATAGCTCTCTTATCTGGGAGAACACGGTTTGATTCCCCACTCTTCCACTTGCACCTGCTGGAATGGCCTTAGGTCAGCCAGAGCTCTCTTATCTGGGAGAACTGGGTTTGATTCCCCACTCCTCCACTTGCACCTGCTGGAATGGCCTTAGGTCAGCCAGAGCTCTCTTCTCTGGGAGAACCGGGTTTAATTCCCCACTCCTTCACTTGCAGCTGCTGGAATGGCCTTGGGTCAGCCAGAGCTCTCTTCTCTGGGAGAACCGGGTTTGATTCCCCACTCCTCCACATGAAGCTGCTGGAATGGCCTTGGGTCAGCCATAGCTCTCTTATCTGGGAGAACCGGGCTTGATTCCCCCACTCCTCCACTTGCACCTGCTGGAATGGCCTTGGGTCAGCCAGAGCTCTCTTATCTGGGAGAACCGGGCTTGATTCCCCCACTCCTCCACTTGCACCTGCTGGAATGGCCTTGGGTCAGCCAGAGCTCTCTTATCTGGGAGAACCGGGTTTGATTCCCCACTCCTCCACTTGCAGCTGCTGCAATGGCCTTGGGTCAGCCAGAGCTCTCTTATCTGGGAGAACCGGGTTTAATTCCCCACTCCTCCATCTGCAGCTGCTGGAATGGCCTTAGGTCAGCCAGAGCTCTCTTATCTGGGAGAACCGGGTTTGATTCCTCCCTCCTCAACTTGCAGCTGCTGGAATGGCCTTGGGTCAGCCGTAGCTCTCTTATCTGGGAGAACCGGGTTTAATTCCCCACTCCTCCATCTGCAGCTGCTGGAATGGCCTTGGGTCAGCCATAGCTCTCTTATCTGGGAGAACCGGGTTTGATTCCTCCCTCCTCAACTTGCAGCTGCTGGAATGGCCTTGGGTCAGCCGTAGCTCTCTTATCTGGGAGAACCGGGTTTGATTCCCCACTCCTCCATCTGCAGCTGCTGGAATGGCCTTGGGTCAGCCATAGCTCTCTTATCTGGGAGAACCGGGTTTGATTCCTCCCTCCTCAACTTGCAGCTGCTGGAATGGCCTTGGGTCAGCCATAGCTTTCTTATCCGGGAGAACCGGGTTTGATTCCTCCCTCCTCAACTTGCAGCTGCTGGAATGGCCTTGGGTCAGCCAGAACTCTCCCATAGGTGCTCTTGAAAGGGCAGCTTCTGGGAGATCACTCTCAGCCCCACCTACCTCACAGGCTATCTGTTGTGGGGGAGGAAGGTAAAGGAGACTGTGAGCTGTTCTGAGACTCTGAAATTTGGAGTGAAACTTGCCTTCTGCAAGCTGGCTCTTGGGGCGGTGGGAGAGAGCCAGTTTGGTGTAGTGGTGAAGCGTGCGGACTCTTATCTGGGAGAACCGAGTTTGATTCCCCACTCCTCCATTTGCACCTGCTGGAATGGCCTTGGGTCAGCCAGAGCACTCTTATCTGGGAGAACTGGGTTTGATTCTCCACTCCTCCACTTGCAGCTGCTGGAATGGCCTTGGGTCAGCCAGAGCGCTCTTATCTGGGAGAACCGGGTTTGATTCCCCACTCCTCCACTCGCAGCTGCTGGAATGGCCTTGGGTCAGCCAGAGCGCTCTTATCTGGGAGAACCGGGTTTGATTCCCCACTCCTCCACTTGCAGCTGCTGGAATAGTCTTGGGTCAGCCAGAGCTGACCTTTGAGTCAGCCAGAGAACGACCCTTGGCACTTACCCTGAGGGGTCCTTCTCCTAAGAGGACAGGAGGACATCTTGGGTGTTTCCCACCATCCAATCAGGGAGGCAGGAATCTTAAAAAACTTCCCCTTCCTGTGGCTGTGGGAACCACCCTCCTTCCAGTTCGGGTGACTCCGAGAAGCAGTAAAAAACTCTTGCAACTATCGCTGCCATGAAAAAGTAACCCAACTGGTGGTCGGGAAAAAACTTGGCATCAGCCTCCCAGACCGACTAAAATAAACTCGTATAGAAAACAAGAACAGGTAAACTACAGGTAGCCTATATCAGAGGGTAAAAACAGCTGTAGACGAAGGCTACAGGAGAAAAAAGCAGACACAGATACAGACACAGATAGATGCTGCCCAAGGTAGGGCGATAGAAAGGGAGGGCAAGATGTCCTCCTGTCCTCTTAGGAGAAGGACCCCTCACGGTAAGTGCCAAGGCTCGTTCTCCCTAAGAGGCGGAGGACATCTTGGGTGCTCCCATAGCAGTATGTTATTCAGGGTGGGATCGCCCTACTCAGGCAGCACATGTTGCAGGATTCGTCTGCCAAAGGCTGCATCTGCCGACGCATATGCGTTCAACTTATAGTGCCGGATAAAAGTGGAGATGGATGACCACGTAGCTGCTTTGCACACCTCCTCGTTCCTGCTAAAGGCTGCATTGGTAGCCGCACTCCTGGTCGAGTGCACGGTGATCCCTGACGGTACCTGAAGGAGTTAGTCTTAGAAGGCAATACAAAAGGGCAGTGTAAGGAAGAGGAAGAAAAATACCTTTCTTTTTCTTTTTTTAAAGAGATAGGAAAGTAATGAAAGGATAGGAACCTAGCCTAAACGCTGCTACTCCCTGTCGAGGCAGGAAATAAACTGGAAGGAGGGTGGTTCCCACAGCCACAGGAAGGGGAAGTTTTTTAAGATTCCTGCCTCCCTGATTGGACGGTGGGAAACACCCAAGATGTCCTTCGCCTCTTAGGGAGAACCGGGTTTGATTCCCCACTCCTCCACTTGCAGCTGCTGGAATGGCCTTGGGTCAGCCAGAGCTCTCTTATCTGGGAGAACCGGGTTTGATCCCCCACTCCTCCACTTGCAGCTGCTGGAATGGCCTTGGGTCAGCCATAGCTCTCTTATCTGGGAGAACCGGGTTTGATTCCCCACTCCTCCACTTGCAGCTGCTGGAATGGCCTTGGGTCAGCCAGAGCTCTCCTATCTGGGAGAACCGGGTTTGATCCCCCACTCCTCCACTTGCAGCTGCTGGAATGGCCTTGGGTCAGCCAGAGCTCTTATCTGGGAGAACCGGGTTTGATTCCCCACTCCTCCACTTGCAGCTGCTCGAATGGCCTTGGGTCAGCCAGAGCTCTCTTCTCTGGGAGAACCGGGTTTGATTCCCCCTCTCCTCCACTTGCAGCTGCTGAAATGGCCTTGGGTCAGCCACAGCTCTGGCTTGAAAGGGCAGCTTCTGGGGAGAGCTCTCTCAGCCCCACCCACCTCACAGGGTGTCTGTTGCAGGGGTGGAAGGTAAAGGAGATTGTGAGCTGCACTGAGACTCTGAAATTTGGAGTGGAGGGCAAGATATAAATCCAAATTATTATTATTATTATTATTATTATTATTATTATTATTATTATTACTACTACTGCATTGTAATATATAATGAAATAATTATACAAATCACGGCCCGGTTGCTAACATGCCACGGACCCGTACCGGTCCACGGCCTCGGGGGTTGGGACCTCTGCTGTAGACAACCTGCGAATTACCTACATGCCATTCTTACAGCATAATGCGACCACCTGAAACACTTTCCCCTTTAATAAGATTTTAAAGGCCTCTGCAGGTCTGCAATGGCACGTCCAAAGTCAGCCTTCCTTACTTTGGGCTGCCAATCATAGCTACATTATTCCCCGCTTACCTATAAATACCGAACTCGGTGAAGGATTTGAAGCCGAGACTTCCTGAAAGGTATTAGCTTCCAGATTAAAAGTTCTACTGCTGGCTCAAAAAAAAAAAAAAGCCAACGCACCTCCCTCCCCCCCCCCCAACAAAAATCCGATAATATTTCAGTTTGCATCTAATGAGGTCTGATATCATTAGATATTAAGGGACCATAATCCAAAGCCACACAGCCACAACGGGATACTTAAAATATAATCTCTTGCCTCATGACCAAAAAGCAAGCAGAGAGGTTTTTAACCTTTAACCCACGACTGCCCACTAAGCACGAAAACAATCGTCATTCCACACCCTCCAAGCCACGAGTGAAAAACAAGCAAGATATTAAAACAGCACTGTTGACAAGACAACTTCATAAGAACTTAAGAGAAGTCATGTTGGATCAGGCCAATGGCCCATCCAGTCCAACACTCTGTGTCACATAAGAACAGAATAGAAGCCCTGTTGGATCAGGCCAATTGCCCCTCCAATCCAACACTCTGTATCACATAAGAACATAAGAGAAGCCCCGTTGGATCATGCCAGTGGCCCATCCAGTCCAACACTCTGTGTCACATAAGAACATAAGAGAGGCCCTGTTGGATCAGGCCAATGGCCCCTCCAGTCCAACACTCTGTCATGCAGTGGCCAAAAAACCCAAGTGCCATCAGGAGGTCCAATAGTGGGGCCAGGACACTAGAAGCTCTCCCACTGTTGCCCCTCCCAAGCACTAAGAATACAGAGCATCACTGCCCCAGACACAAGAACGTAAGAGAAGCCATGTTTGATCAGGCCAATGGCTCATCCAGTCCAACACTCTGTGTCACACAGCGGCCAAAAAACCCAAGTGCCATCAGGAGGTCCAACAGTGGGGCCAGGACACTAGAAGCCCTCCCATTGTGCCCCCCCAAGCACCAAGAATACAGAGCATCACTGCCCCAGACAGAGAGTTCCAACAATATGCTGTGGCTAGCAGCCACTGGTGGACCTCTGCTCCAGAGAGCCACACTCGCAATACACTGAGGCACAGCTAGATAGGAGTCCAGTAGAGACCAGCAAGGTTTTCGGGGTATGCGCTTCAGAGGGCTAAAGCTCCCCTCGTCAGATTGACTCTCGAACGCTTATATGCTGAAAATCCTTTCAGTCCGAAGGGCGGTGGGCACAAAGGGTGGCGGGCACAGTCGCGAAATGTCGGCCACAGGGGGCAGAGCCAGCCACAAAGTCCTGGACTCTTGCTCTTTTGTACTTAGATCCAGGTGGGCAGGCATGTTGGTCTGAAGCAGTAGAACAAAGCAGGAGTCAAGTTGCACCTTTAAGACCAACGAAGTTTTATTCGGAACGTAAGCTTTCGTGTGCTAGAAGCACACTTCATCAGACAATAGCATGGAACGGCGAGCAGTCCTAAAAACGTCTCCATGACTCTGCACACTAACTCACTGCCCGCTTTCTTTATCTTTAGGACTGCTTGCCATTCCATGCTATCGTTTGATGAAGCGTGCGAAGAGCACACGAAAGCTTACATTCTGAATAAAGCTCTGTTGGTCTTAAAGGGGGCGTGGCGTCCCAGCGAGCGAAACGGACGCCTAAAGCAACCGCTCTGCCCCAAAGCGGTCAAAAACGCCGCGAAAAAAAGCTGTTTACGAACTCCCGGGTGGGGGGGAAAAGGCAAAGGAAAACCAGCCTGAACCGAACTGGAAAACCAAGGGGAAAAAAATCGCAGGCGGTAAGCTCCTTCTTTATAAAACCTCCGTTAGTTAAAAAACAGGGAGCGGATGCAAGCAGCTTCGAAATGGCGGCCGGAACTGCTACAAGTGGGGAAATGGATGAACAAGATGATGTAGCCCCGGTAAAAAAGGCCGACTTAAATGAAATGGAATACAATCTTTTGGCAAAATTAAAGGTGTAACTTGACTTGCTTTGCTCTTTTGTATTGTTCTCTCTCTCTCGGCTTGACTTCGCGAACGAAGATTTAAGAAGGGTGCAATAGTCCACGTCTGCTGCAGGCTCGCTGGTGGCTGACAAGACCAATGCGGGACAGGCAGATCTGGCCACAGTGGCTGCAGGGAAAAGTCTGATTTGGGGTTGGTGCTGTAGCAGTGCGATTCTTCCTCAATCTCCTTTTGTCCTCAAGACCAGCTATGCGTGCGTTCTCAAAGGAAGAGACAGCCTGGTGGATGGTGTGCCTCCATGCTTTGCGATCTGAGGCTAGGTCAGACCACTGGTGATGGTTGATGCGACAGGTGCCAAGGGATTTCTTCAAGGAGTCCTTGTACCTCTTCTTTGGTGCCCCTCTATTTCGATGGCCGGTGGAGAGTTCGCCATACAGGGCAATCTTGGGAAGGCGGTGGTTTTCCATCCTAGAAATATGCCCTGCCCAGCGCAGCTGCGTCTTCAACAGCAGTGCCTCGATGCTGGTAACCTCCGCCCGCTTGAGAACTTCAGTGTTGGTCACAAAGTCACTCCAGTGGATGTTGAGGATGGTGCGAAGGCAGCGCTGATGAAAGCGCTCAAGGAGTCGCAGGTGATGACGGTATAAAACCCACGATTCGGAGCCTTTTGTACTGTTACAGACAGACTAACATGCGGGCCCAAAGCTACGGGGGGGGGCCTGTGGGGACACTGACCCCAAATTCCAGGTAGGAGTCCCGACTCCCAGGGGGCCCTCCAGGGCACAGCCTCGTCCCCCCCCTTTTTTTGCCATGGCTGATCCAGCAAAGCGTCATCAGCGGCAACCAGAGCTGGGAATGCGGAGCAGGACACAGTGCGCTGAAGCGGCAGAAAGTCAACTCCTCTAATACTCAACTGGAAAATAAACCAGAATGAAGAATTCCTTGGTTCCTATACCTACAAATTTCAACATTTCCCCCTTATTAAGTAAATCTTTAACAAGACCTTTCACTGACACTGAATTTGTATTTTAAAAACTTCAATGGGAGAACGGCTGGCTTGCTATCTAAGTTATACAAAACAGCACTGGAAATCAATACTCGCAAAGCGACAAAACATCAATCCCACCGGACAACAGGTTGGGGCAGAGAACTGCAGGGAGAAGACTGGGATTTGATTTGGAATTCTTCTGCAACCAGGAGAATTGTTAAGCAAACTTACCTAAATCAGACTAAAAGGACTGAGTCTTAACTGAAATAAGAACCTGCAGTATTTTACAGTTGGACCGCAAGGAAGGCCGAGCGCAGAAGAATAGATACTTTTGAGCTGTGGTGCTGGAGAAGACTCTTGAGAGTCCCTTGGACTGCAAGAAGATCGAATCACTCAGTCCTAAGGGAGATCAACCCAGAATGTTCCCTGGAAGGTCAGATGCTGAAGCTGAACCTCAAATACTTTGGCCACCCAATGAGAAGGGAGCCCTCACTGGAGAAGACCCTGATGCTGGGAAAGTCAAAAGGCAAAAGAAGAAAGGAAAGGTCCCCTGTGCAAGCACCAGTCGTTTCCGACTCTGGGGGTAACGTTGCTTTCACAATGTTTTCAAGGTGGACTTTTTACGGGGTGGTTTGCCATTCCCCATTCACCTACACTCTGCCCCCCCAGCAAGCTGGGTACTCATTTTACCGACCTCGGAGGGATGGAAGGCTGAGTCAACCTCGAGCTGGCCACCTGAACCCAGCTTTTGCTGGGATCGAACTCGGGTCATGAGCAGAGCTTAGGACTGCAGTACTGCAGCTATAGGACGGCAAAACGTGAGATGGCTGGAGAGCGTTACTGATGTGACTCACATGATTTTGTGCAGACTTCGGAGGATGGTGGAAGACAGAAGGGCCTGGCATGACTTGGTCCACGGGGTCGCAAAGAGTCGGACTCGACTGTGCGACTGAACAACAGCAAACTGTTTTATAGATTATATCCTGTTACTTGCTCTTTGTACGTAAAGGTGTTTATTTATTATTTCTTGAAAAAATAAAAATTTTATATATATATATATATATATATATATATATATATATATATATATATATATATATATATATATATATATTTTTAAGCAGCAAGCAGAGCAGAGGGAGGCAGAGGAGTGGGAGATGAAGGAAGCCACATGGAATGGGCCAGGGAAGGAGGGATGGATGAAGCTGCTGGCTGCAAAGCGCTGGGGTGGGGGAGAGAGAGGTGGAATGAAACCCATCTTGTTTGCACGCAAGGAGCAGTCTCTTCTTGACTCCAAAGCTTTCAGGTTGGCTGCCTCCACTTGGCCACGTTCAGAGCTTTGGCCCCTACCCCGGAAAGCTTCTGAGAAGCAGCAAGCTCCGCAGTGGATGGGAAAGGGGGCCCCCTGACTTTTTTTTTAAAAGCTCCCCGACTTTTACAGTCCTGCCTATGGCCCTGCTAACGTGACTTCGCATCTTGATCTACCTTCATGCAATTTTTATTTAGAACGTAAGCTTTCGTGTGCTCTTAAGCACACTTAACATGAGAAATTAAGAGAAGCCTTGTTGGATCAGGCCAATGGCCCATCCAGACCAACACTCTGTGTTACATAAAAACATAAGAGAAGCCATGTTGGATCAGGCCAATGGCCCATCCAGTCCAGCACTCTATGTCACATAAGAACATAAGAGAAGCCATGTTGGATCAGGCCAATGGCCCCTCCAGTCCAGCACTCTGTGTCACATGAGAACATAAGAGAAGCCATGTTGGATCAGGCCAATGGCCCATCCAGTCCAACACTCTGTGTCACATAAGAGAAGCCATGATGGATCAGGCCAATGGCCCCTCCAGTCCAACACTCTGTGTCACATAAGAACATAAGAGAAGCCATGTTGGATCAAGCCAATGGCCCATCCATTCCAACACTCTGTGTCACACAGTGGCCAATATATATATACACACACACATGAGAAATTAAGAGAAGCCTTGTTGGATCAGGCCAATGGCCCATCCAGTCCAACACTCTGTGTCACATGAGAACATAAGAGAAGCCATGTTGGATCAGGCCAATGGCCTATCCAGTCCAGCACTCTGTGTCACATAACAACATAAGAGAAGCCATGTTGGATCAGGCCAATGGCCCATCCAGTCCAACACTCTGTGTCACATAAGAGAAGCCATGTTGGATCAGGACAATGGCCCATCCAGTCCAGCACTCTGTGTCACATAAGAACATAAGAGAAGCCATGTTTGATCAGGCCAATGGCCCATCCAGTCCAACACTCTGTGTCACATGAGAACATAAGAGAAGCCATGTTGGATCAGGCCAATGGCCCATCCAGTCCAACACTCTGTGTCACATGAGAACATAAGAGAAGCCATGTTGGATCAGGCCAATGGCCCATCCAGTCCAACACTCTGTGTCACATAAGAGAAGCCATGATGGATCAGGCCAATGGCCCCTCCAGTCCAACACTCTGTGTCACATAAGAACATAAGAGAAGCCATGTTGGATCAAGCCAATGGCCCATCCATTCCAACACTCTGTGTCACACAGTGGCCAATATATATATACACACACACATATATATACATACTGTGCCTAATAGCCACTGATGGACCCCTGCTCCATATTTTTATCCAATCCCCTCTTGAAGCTGGCTATGCTTGTAGCCACCACCACCTCCTGTGGCAGTGAATTCCACATGTTAATCACCCTTTGGGTGAAGAAGTACTTCCATTTATCTGTTTTAACCTTCATCAGACGAGGAATCCAGCACAGTGAGCAAAGCCATACATAGCTGAGCAGAGCCATACATAGCTGGTAGGCAGTGGCCCAGAATGCGACATGGTACAGATTTAAGAACCAATGACAGTGAAGTAAAATTATCTGGTAGGCCAGTGGTTTAGAATGTAAAATGGTACAATGACAGAATAGTACAATTAACAAATTGAGCAAACCTTTGATCTGAGTCGCAGGAGCCTGCGAAAGCAACAAAACAGCAGTATGTCAAAATGTGAGATTGTCTGTCAATGACAATGGGAGATGGGTTCGATATATTACAATATATTACATTACATATATTGAACCCATCTCCCATAGTCATTGACAGACAATCTCACATTTTGACATACTGCTGTTTTGTTGCTTTCGCAGGCTCCTGCGACTCAGATCAAAGGTTTGCTCAATTTGTTAATTGTACTATTCTGTCATTGTACCATTTTACACTCTAAACCACTGGCCTACCAGATAATTTTACTTCGCTGTCATTGGTTCTTCAATCTGTACCATGTTGCATTCTGGGCCACTGCCTACCAGCTCTGTATGGCTCTGCTCAGCTACGTATGGCTTTGCTCACTGTGCCGGATTCCTCATCCGATGAAGTGTGGTTAAGAGCACACGAAAGCTGACGTTCTAAATAAAAACGGGTTGGTCTTAAAGGTGCCGCTTGACTCCTGCTTCATTCAACCGCTTCAGACCAACACGGCTGCCCACCTTCATGCAAGGCGCTGCGAGTAGCTGCACAGAACGGAAACCCGCCAAGTTCGTGATATAAGGACAGATGGACTCGCATTCTCGCTGCACCTGAAGAAGTGAGCGGTGACTTCCAATCTCTTGTCCCCTCCCATCAATGCTTTTAGTCTCGAAGGTGCTCCCGGGCTCTCGCTTTTTTTATATGCTACAGACAGACCAACACAGCTGCCCATCTTTTACCAACCATAAAATGTAAGGGATTGAGGTCACGGAGAACTCTAATAGGAACTCTTCAAGATTTCAGAAAGAAGCTCTGCTTAACAGGATACCTTTTAAGAGAGCCAGTTTGGTGTAGTGGTTAGGTGCGCGGATTCTTATCTGGGAGAACCGGGTTTGATCCCCCCCTCCTCCACTTGCACCTGCTGGAATGGCCTTGGGTCAGCCAGAGCTCTCGCAGGAGTTGTCCTTGAAATGGCAGCTGCTGTAAGAGCTCTCTTAGCCCCACCTCACAGGGTGTCTGTTGTGAGGGAGGAAGGTAAAGGAGATTGTGAGCCGCACTGAGACTCTTCGGAGTGGAGGGCAGGATATAAATCCAATATCATCTTCTTCTTAATCTGTGCAGCCAATGTGAAGCCCTGGGGGCTAAAGACTCACCAAGCCCCACCCATGTCCAAAAGCATTTGGGGGGCAGCAGGAAATGAGTCTATGGCAAACCTAGGTAGTATAATAAAAAAGCAGAGCTATCACCCTGCCAACAAAAGTCCGTATAGTCAAAGCGATGGTATTCCCAGTAGTGATGTATAGCTGTGAGAGCTGGACCATAAGGAAGGCCGAGCGCAGAAGAATAGATGCTTTTGAGCTGTGGTGCTGGAGAAGACTCTGGAGAGCCCCTTGGACTGCAAGAAGATCCAGTCAGTCAGTCCTCAGGGAAATCAACCCAGACTGTTCCCTGGAAGGTCAGATGCTGAAGCTGAAGCTCAAATACTTTGGCCACCAAATGAGAAGGGAGCACTCCCTGGAGAAGATCCTGATGCTGAGAAAGACAGAAGGCCAACGAAGAAGGCGACGGCAAAAGAGGAGATGTCTGGACAGCGTTACTGATGTAACTAACATGAATTTGAGCAGACTTCGGAGGATGGTGGAAGACAGGAGGGATCTGGCGTGACTTGGTCCATGGGGTCGCAAAGAGTCTGACTCGACTGTGCAACTGAACAACAACAGGAAATGTGTTTATAGGTGCCATTGAGCTCATGGGCATCATGCTTGGGCCTCTTGCTTTGGACTCACCATCAGTAGACAAGATTCATTGGAAATGACAACGATGCTAGGAAAAGCTGAAGACGTCAGGAAAAGAGCATCCACGTCTGAGGTGGATGGACTCCATGTCTAGGAAGCCCTGGCCCTCAGTTTGCAACATCTGAGCAAGGGTATTAGGACAGTAGTTCTGGAGGTCATTAATTCATAGAGTAGCCATAAGTTGGAAGCCACTTGACGACAAGGAGCACACACAAACTTAAATGCAGAAACAACTACTTCCTTGCTTTTTTGCTACGTATTAACTGTCAAGATTCCTTTTGAAAGTTCTGGTGTTGAAGACCATCGCCGCCCAACTCGAGCTCAAGATTTTGGTTGCAAAAACGTTCTCAAAAACTAGTCCATTCCTTCAAGCTCCTCCAGGATGGCTTGCCCAGATCCATGATTTGGGCGCCAGCCCCTGGCCCTCAGAAGCACGGAGATTCCTGGAGGCAGGCGGGGGCTTTTTAAGTCTGCTCATCATCTTCTTGTCATCTCGGCTTTGTAAGCGGCGCATCCAAGCTCCTAGCTAAACGCTCGCATCCTGTCGTTTCCTGGCTGCGTTTCCGTGCGGCTTGCCAAGACGTTTTCCAGCGGCGAGGCTAAAAATAAGAAGCCTCCTTCCAGATGTAGCTGAAAGCAGAGGGAAACGGAGGCTTGGCCAATAAAGCTATTGCATAAGAATGACACAACTCGGCGCCCGGATCTGCCTTGGTATCTTCTCGCCAACACCAATTTCGTGTTTGTCTTGTTGTTGTTTTTCCCCAGTGAACTCAGGCCAGGCAATATCCTTGGACCTGTGCTCATCATCTAGTTACCAAGGTCTCAGGATTCTCACTATAATAATAGTGGGTTCGATGCATGGAAGAGGCGAGGTGTAGTGAACATCAGATCTTTATTAGGTAGCAGCAGGGGTGGCCAACGGTAGCTCTCCAGATGTTTTTTTTTGCCTACAACTCCCATCAGCCCCAGCCAGCATGGCCAATGGCTGGGGCGGATGAGAGTTGTAGGGGGAAAACATCTGGAGAGCTACCGTTGGCCATCCCTGAGGTACAGCTTAAGATAGGCTGCACTTAAGGACTCAGCAACTGCGCCAAATGCATACAACTCGGGGTTCCCACGCAAGCACGCTATTGAGTCAGTCAAACCACCAGAGGGGCTGTGATTGGCGCAGGGCAGCTGAGATTTGGTTCCTCCTACCCATTGTCCCAGGGTCCCCAAGCTCCGTCTATATCAGGTGGGACAGTGTCTCAGTGGTAGAGAATCTGCTTGGTAAGCAGAAGGTCTCAGGTTCAATCCCCGGCATCTCCAACGAAGAAAAGAGTCCAGGCAAACAGGTGAGAAAACCTCAGCTTGAGACCTTGGAGACCCACTGCCAGTTTGAGCAGACAGACTGACCGTGGAGGACTGAGGGTCTGATTCAGTATAAGGCAGCTTCATATGTATGGCTTCAATGAGCCTGACAGGAACACCCATTCCAGCCTTCCATTGAGTCAGCATACACAAAACTCACTCTGTCTCCCACTGCCTATTATTATAAGCCCACAGTTCAACGGTCAAACATATACATACAGGGGAATACAATATAAGAGAAGCTATACTAGCCAGGAGAGTTTCAGAGCATTGGTCGACTTTAATTTGGACCAGTGCTTCCAACATAAGAACATAAGAGAAGCCATGTTGGATCAGGCCAATGCCCATCATCCAGTCCAACACTCTTGTGTCACATAAGAACATAAGAGAAGCCATGTTGGATCAGGCCAGTGGCCCATCCAGTCCAACACTCTGTGTCACATAAGAACATAAGAGAAGCCATGTTGGATCAGGCCAACGGCCCATCCAGTCCAACACTGTGTGTCATGTAAGAACATGAGAGGCCATGTTGGATCAGGCCAATGGCCCATCCAGTCCAACACTCTGTGTCACATAAGAACATAAGAGAGGCCATGTTGGATCAGGCCAACGGCCCATCCAGTCCAACACTCTGTGTCACAGAAGAACATAAGAGAAGCCATGTTGGATCAGGCCAATGCCCATCCAGTCCAACACTCTGTGTCACATAAGAGAAGCCATGTTGGAGCAGGCCAATGGCCCTTCCAGTCCAACACTCTGTGTCACATAAGAACATCAGAGAAGCCATGTTGGAACATTTCTTATATAAATGTTGAAAAAGAAACATTTTTATTTAATGTTTTGATGCCACATGGTTCTGTATTTGGTATAGTGGTTTGGTGTAGTGGTTAAGTGTGCAGACTCTTATCTGGGAGAACCGGGTTTGATTCTCCACTCCTCCACTTGCTCCTGCTGAAATGGCCTTGGGTCAGTCATAGCTCTCTTATCTGGTTTGATTCCCCACTCCTCCACTTGCAGCTGCTGGAATGGCCTTGGGTTAGCCATAGCTCTCTTATCTGGGAGAACTGGATTTGTCCCCACTCCTCCACTTGCAGCTGCTGGAATGGCCTTGGGTCAACCATAGCTCTCTTATCTCCTTGTGAGGTAGGTGGAGTTGAGAGAGCTCTCCCGGAACTGCTCTTGAGCAGAACGTCTTTGAAAGAACTTGTGGCAGACCCAAGGACACATCAGCAGAAGTGTATGTGGAGGAGTGAGGAATCAACCAGGTTTTCCCCGATAAGACTCCACACACTTAACCAACTACACCAAACTGGTTCTATGCGGCCCATGACCCCTCTTCCAGCTACGTCCACACGGCTGGCGGTGGTGGGGGAATGAGGGTTGGCTAGCATTGATTCCTTGCCCATACAACATGGCTGAAGACAACTGGTTTGGAAAAAAAAATCAGCGACAAAAAAACCACAACAACCTCTCCGGTGGTTTGTATGACCAGCTTCTTGGGAAGAAGCGCTCTACGTCCTCACTGTTATATCGAGAGAGACAGGCAAGCGATTGCTATGCAAACCCAGATTCTAGCAATCGGCAATTCTCGCATGCCTTGTTTAAACCATCTCCAGACCTGAGCTTGGATTTGAGGGAAGCAAAGTAATTTGAGAAAACAGGTTGATGAACGCCAAATATACACGCGGCACATTTGCGAGGCAATTCTTCCCCGCTCCGCGCCGTGAGATGATTGCCTTTTAAGTAAGCAACCTTTCAAATCCATTCCAGTTGCTCCACAGAATAATTGCATCTGATTTGGTTCCACAATCGATTCTTGCTTACGCTGAAGAAGCAAGCGCTGCTATTAACCAGGCATCAAGCAATCGCAATCGGATCCCACCCCAAAATTGCAATAATCCCCCTGACCAAACGGTGAGGGCTTGGAAGCTCGCCCAACTCTGACCCCTTTCAACTTAAACAGATATCACGGTCAAAAATTATATAGTATGTCCATGGACTGTTATATATTAAAACGGGGCGGGGAACATAGGAGAAGCCATGTTGGAGCAGGCCAGTGGCCCATCCAGTCCAACACTCTGTCACACAGTGGCAAAAACAAAAACCCAAGTGCCATCAGGAGGTTCACAATTGGGGCTAGCAGCCCATTCACTTTGCCCCCCCACCCCCCCAAGCACCAAGAATACAGAGCATCACTGCCCCAGACAGAGAGTTCCAACAATACACTGTGGCTAATACCACTGATGGACCTCAGCTCCGGATGTTAATCCAATCCCCTCTTGAAGCTGGCTATGCTTGTAGCCGCCGCCACCTCCTGTGGCAGTGAATTCCACATGTGAATCACCCTTTTATCAGTTCTCACCCGACTGCTCAGCAATTTCATGGAGTGCCCACGAGTTCTCGTAATTGTGAGAAAGGGAGAAAAGGGCTTCTTTCTTTACCTTCTCAGTGCCATGCATAATCTTGTCATGTCACCCCCTCAGTAGGCCCTGTAAAAAGAGCCCCATAAGCTCTTGGAGGATTGGCTACATCAGGGGTGGGTGGGCCTAATATTGAAGAAGAAGACTGCAGATTCATACCCCACCCTTCTCTCTGAATCAAAGACTCAGAGCAGCTTACAATCTCCTATATCTTCTTCCCCCACAACAGACACCCTGTGAGGTGGGTAGGGCTGAGAGGACTCTCCCAGCAGCTGCCCTTTCGAGGACAACTCCTGTGATACCTATGGCTGACCCAAGGCCAGTCCAGCAGCTGCAAGTGGAGGAGTGGGGAATCAAACCTGGTTCTCCAAGATAAGAGTCTGAACACTTAACTACTACACCAAACTAGCTCTCTGATGGAACTCTGCCTGGAACAGTGATGCTCTGTATTCTTGGTGCTTGGGGTGGGGGGGGGGGCAACAGTGGGAGAGCTTCTAATGTCCTGGCCCCACTGATGGATCTCCTGATGGCGCCTGGTTTTTTGGCCACTATATGACAGAGTGTTGGACTGGATGGGCCATTGGCCTGATCCAACATGGCTTCTCTTATGTTCTTATGTGACACAGAGTGTTGGACTGGATGGGCCATTGGGCTGATCCAACAGGGCTTCTCTTATGTCCTTAAGTGACAAAGAGTGTTCAAATGGATGGGCCATTGGCCTGATGCAACATGGCTTCTCTTATGTTCTTATGTGACACAGAGTGTTGGACTGGATGGGCCACTGGCCTGATCCATCATGGCTTTTCTTTTGTGACACAGTGTTGGATTGGATGGGCCATTGGCCTGTTCTAACAGGGCTTCTCTTATGTCCTTATGTGACACAGAGTGTTCGAATGGATGGGCCATTGGCCTGATCCAACATGGCTACTCTGATGTTCTTATGTGACACAGAGTGTTGGACTGGAGGAGCCATTGGTCTGATCCAACATGGCTTCTCTTATGTTCTTAGTAGGCAAAGGAGTTCCTGCTAAAAAAAGGTCCCGGTTCAGGATAAACTGGGGAGGGGAGAACTGTGCATTTGAGCCCAAACCCTATGGAGGAAGGATGGAGTCTACCAGTCAAAAGAGCCATCTGACCAACCAGTCAAAATAAAACTTTGACTGGAGCTGTCTCTATTCAGACCCTTCCTGTTTCTGATATGTGCCGCAGTCAGTCGACCCAACAGCTCGCCGCCATCAACCTTTCCAAACGGCTGGATGCTGATCGGCCTCCTTCTCTCTCTTCCCCCCCACCTACAGGCAGCATGTGCTTCATTCTTGGCCACGAGCCATGAATGTGCAGACTAAATACGACAGTCGCACATCCTACAGCTATTTCTCACAAGAGAAATAAATACAGGGAAAGGTCAGGCTGGCCAAAACAACCTTAGTTTACTCCGGGTTTATTTAAACAAAAAGTAACGACCGCTGGGGATTTAAAGAACAAGAGCGAGCGTTTTTTTGGCAACGGGAGAGATACGGGATACCCGAGCGCCAAACACCCAGTGCCGTTATTAAAAAGGGCTTCGATTAAAATGGGGTTTTAAAATATAAATATGAAACCTGAACAAACAAGCCTTTATGCTTGCCTAGAGACTGGATTCTAAAGAGGTACGGCGACGCTAGCCGAGTACATAACCCGCACACCCGAATCCTACAGAACAGTACAATTAAGCTGACATTTTGTCTTTGGCATTTCCTTTCCCTATCAGCGTTTCCTACAGGCGTTTCCGCTTTATATTCCACCTCGTCCTCATCCAGTCCCTTGAGCAGTGTGACCGACTGCCAATACCGTGATCAGACGCGAGCCAAGAGGAGGGAGGAGACGCACGGTCCGAGCAAGAGCTCTTCCTGAATCATCCCCAGCTTCCTGTGTGACATTCGGCAAGCAACACTGCAGCACAGGAAGAGGAGAGTCCAAATGCTGAATGGTCCAACAGCTTTGCATGCACTTGGGATGAATGGGTCTCTTAAAAGCCAACAAAAACCGAGGACAAAAGATTTCATTCCAAGATTTCCTGTTCAGCCTACCCTGCGATCCAACCCAAAGGTGGTAAATACCTGTCCCTAGAGGCGGCAGGTTAGGAGCCCCGTGGCACAGAGTGGTAAAGCTGCAGTACTGCAGTCTGAACTCTCTGCTCACGACCTGAGTTCGATCCCAGTGGAAGCTGGTTTTAGGTAGCTGGCTCCAGGTTGACTCAGCCTTCCATCCTTCCAAGGTCGGTCAAATGAGTCCCCGGCTTGCTGGAAGGGGTGGGGGGGGAGTGTAGATGACTGGGGAAGGCAACGGCAAACCACCCCATAAAAAGTCTGCCGTGAAAACATTGTGAAACACCACCCCAGAGTCGAAAACAGCTGGTGCTTGCACAGGGGACTACCTTTACCTTTACTTTAGAGGCAGCAGGAACATGACTGACAAAATGCTCAATTACTCACAAGCTCTTTTTTCCTATAGGGATCTCTGAAAAACATCTGTTTTAATGCAAATTAAACCAAGAGGATCCCTGACCTGGATGGTCCAACAGAGCTCAACAGATCTCAAAATCTAAGCAGGGTTGGCCGTAGTTAGTAATGGAATAAGAATATAAGAGAAGCCATGTTGGATCAGACCAATGGCCCCTCCAGTCCAACACTCTGTGTCACATAAGAACATAAGAGAAGCCATGTTGGATCAGGCCAGGGTCCCCTCCAGTCCAACACTCTGTGTCACATAAGAACATAAGAGAAGCCCTGTTGGATCAGGCCAATGGACCATCCAGTCCAACACTCTGTGTCACATAAGAGAAGCCATGTTGGATCAGACCAATGGCCCCTCCAGTCCAACACTCTGCGTCACACAGTGGTCAAAAAACCAGGTGCCATCAGGAGGTCTGTCAGTGGGGCTAGGACACTAGAAGCCTTCCCACTGTGCCCCCCAAGCACCAAGAATACAGAGCATCACTGCCCCAGACATAAGGCCATAAAAGAAGCCGTGTCGGATCAGGCCAATGGCCCATCCAGTCCAACACTCTGTGTCACACAAAGGTCAAAACCCCAGGTGCCATCAGGAGGTCCCTCAGTGGGGCCAGGACACTAGAAGCCCTCCCACTGTCCCCCCTCCAAGCACCAAGAATACAGAGCATCACTGCCCCAGACAGAGAGTTCCATCTATATACTTTGACTAATAGCCACGGATGGAACTCTACTCCATATGTTTATCCAATCCCATCTTGAAGCCACCTATGCTTGTAGCTGCCACCACCTCCTGTGGCAGTGAATTCCAGTGAATTCCATGAATTCCAAGCACTTTTTGGGTGAAGAAGGACTTCTTTTTATCTGTTCTAACCTGACTGTTCAGCAATTTCATGGAGTGCCCACAAGTTCTTGTACTGTGAGAAAGGGAGAAAAAGACTTCTCTGCCTTCTACAGATCTAGGATGGGAGACCACTGAGGAAGTCCAGGGCGGCTACACAGAGGCAAGCAACGGCGAACCACCTCTGACCTCCACTTTCCCCTGAGCACCACACTGCGATTGACGACCTCTGCTTTGGAATATTTGAGAATTCTGGTTCACAGGCCAGAAAAGCACTTCGGTAATGTCCAGGTATCAGCAGAAATTGTGGCTTGTTCCAAACTAGGAAGTCTTTACTTCAGCGTGCCAATTGAAGAAGGAACAGAATACTTAAGCCCAAGGACTACCATTGCTGATGAACCATTTCAGGTTTTCATTCGGATTCTGCACAAGGCCGATGTGGATACCTGCAACCTCTGAGGCCTCACGACAGAATCCTCCTGTACATCTTCCAAAACTGAACAACTCTGGGAACAAGTTACTTTTGTGCACAGGTGGATCCAGCGCTTATTTTAAAGCAGTGGTCCCCAACCTTTTTGGCCCCAGGGACCGGCTCCAGGGCCAGCCCGCCAACCGCAGCCCAGAGCAGGCAGGGTGGGGGGACCCAATTCGGCCTCCTTCCTCCTGTTTTCCTCCCCCATTTTCCTCCTCTCTCCTCCCCCCGCCATGCAGCCTTGCCACCTCTTAAAGTTGAAGAAGGAGAAGAAATTGGATTTATATCCCACCCTCCACTCCAAAGAGTCTCAGAGTGGCTCACAATCTCCTTTACCTTCCTCCCCCACAACAGACACCCTGTGAGGTAGATGAAGATATTGGATTTATATCCCGCCCTCCACTCCGAAGAGTCTCAGAGCGGCTCACAATCTCCTTTACCTTCCTCCCCCACAACAGACACCCTGTGAGGTAGATGAAGATATTGGATTTATATCCCGCCCTCCACTCCGAAGAGTCTCAGAGTGGCTCACAATCTCCTTTACCTTTCTCCCCCACAACAGACACCCTGTGAGGTGGGTGGGGCTGAGAGAGCTCTTACAGCAGCTGCCCTTTCAAGGACAACCTCTGCCAGAGCTCTGGCTGACCCAAGGCCATTCCAGCAGCTGCAAGTGGAAGAGTGGGGAATCAAACCTGGTTCTCCCAGATAAGAAAGCTAAGGCTGACCCAAGGCCATTCCAGTAGATGCAAGTGGAGAAGTGGGGAATCAAATCCAGTTCTCCCAGATAAGAGTCCGCACACTTAACCACTACACCAAACTGGCTCTCCTACACCTATAAGGTGCCACTTGACTCCTACTTTGTTCTAATGCTTCAGACGAACATGGCTGCCCACCTGGATCTATCCTCCTTCCCCACCCTCACCCTGTTTTCTTCCCTCGCCCCCTCCCCGTGCAGCCTCGTCACCTCTTCCCCCCCAACCTGTTTTTTTCCATTTTAAGGCTGGGGAAGGGGTGGTGAAGTCCTCCCAGGCTGCTCCCCCCGCTGCTTGGGGGGTGGGGGGAACCGCCGAAGTCAGTGGCAGCCGAGGGCAAGTCTCGCCCCAGGCAGGCACCCCCCAAAGCGCTCACCCCCTCCTTCCCTTCCTGTCGCCTTTCCGCCCCCCTCCCCGCACGCAATCACAACGAGCCACCACCGCTGGGGGGGGGCGACAACAGGACAGAAAGGGAAGAGAAGGAGGGGGCGGGTGGCGGTGGCGGGCTCGAAGGAGGACGCAGACACGCTGTGGCCGGCAGGGCGGTGGTGGGGGGGAGGCAACAGGAAGGGAAGCGAAAGAGGTGACAGAGGAGGAGGCAGGCACGCTGCGGCTGCAGAGACCAGGCGCAGGGGGGCGGGAGGCAAAGGGAAGAAGGCAAAGGAAAGGAAGGGCAGCCAGCGGCGGTGAGGAGGTAGGGAGGCTGTGCCGGGGGTGAAGGAGGGAGGGGGTCGGCGAGGCTGCGCGGCCCATGGAAAACAGGTGGCGACCCACTAGCGGTCCCCGGCCCGGGGGTTGGGGACCCCTGTTGTAAAGCATCCAGCATTGCCGACCAAGTCTTGTTCTCATTAAAGCGCCATGGAAAATTAAGCTGCCTTCATGCTGCTCTCCGCCCCCACCGGATCAGCGCGCAACTCGTGTAAGTTTTTATGTGGCCCCAGGCTAGAATTCAACACTCGCTGGCCAGCTGTCAGCATTCCTGACCTAATCCCGTGCAGAAAGGGCCCGGGGTGATGGCGGCGGTCGCCCTTCCCAACCTCAATGGAAAACAGCATTGTCAGGAGTTCTGTGAGAAAGAGGAGAGAGGAAGGAAACGGCCAAGAGATCCTGCACCCTTCTGCCCTGTGAAGACTGCGCTAAAAGGCATCTCTCTTTTGAGAGCCTGAGAATGCAGAACAGGGATCTCTAACCTTTTTGAACCTGCAGGCACTGTTGGAATTCTAACACAGGGTGATGGGCGCAGTTATGAAATGGCTGCCGCAGGAGGCGGAGCCAGGCACAAAATGGTTGCCGCAGGAGGCGGAGCCAGGCACAAAATGGTTGCTGCAGGAGGCGGAGCCAGCCACAAAATGGTTGCTGCCAGAGGCAGAGCCAGCCACAAAATGGTTGCTGCAAGAGGTGGAGACAGCGACAAAATGGTTGCTGCAAGAGGCGGAGCCAGCCACAAAATGGTTGCTGCCAGAGGCGGAGCCAGGCACAAAATGGTTGCTGCAGGAGGCGGAGCCAGCCACAAAATGGTTGCTGCCAGAGGCGGAGCCAGCCACAAAATGGTTGCTGCAAGAGGTGGAGCCAGCGACAAAATGGTTGCTGCAAGAGGCAGAGCCAGCCACAAAATGGTTGCCGCCAGAGGCGGAGCCAGCCACAAAATGGTTGCTGTAGGAGGGGAAGCCAGCCACAAAATGGTTGCTGCCAGAGGCGGAGCCAGCCACAAAATGGTTGCTGCAAGAGGTGGAGCCAGCCACAAAACGGTTGCCCCGGCTCACCTCCAGTCACACAGTAAAGATCTATCTGCTGTGGTGGCAGCTGCTGCCAAAGCAACTTTTTAAAAAATCTGTGCAGTCAATCAAATCTCCGGTGACCAACCAGAAGCCCTACAGGGCAAAAGTCCACCCTGCCCTGCCCACTTTCTAAAAACATTCTGCTTGTGCCAGGAAAAAGTGTCAGCAGACGCCACGCTGTCCAGAGGCAACATATGACGTCGAATCGCACACCGAATCTGGCATTCAGATTCACCATTCCCCAGTTGTTTTAGCGATACTGACCAAAGTTTCAACCCCTTGTTATTTTCGAGGCGCGCAAAGATGGCATCAGCCGGCAGCACCAACTGCCAGAAGATCTGCCAGTCATGAAGCTGGCTGGCTGGAAATGAGCAACACACGCCCAAAGACACAGGGTGGGAGGGATGGCAGAGTGGGCAACGCTGGTTAACTGAGCGTTCTGGATAATTAAAGGCAAGAATCACAAACTGTCAAGTTACCTTCTTTTAGGCTCCAGGCTAAAGCACATCTTTTTTCAATTACATTTTTTCAATATAAATCGATGGTGGGATCTCATTTGGAGTACTGCGTACAACTCTGGCCACCGCATCTCCAAAAGGGATATTATAGCATTGGGAAAAGGGCAGAAAAGGGCAACTAGGATGATTAAAGGGCTGGAACACTTTCCCTATGAAGAAAGGTTAAAACGCTTGGCGCTCTTCAGCTTGGAGAAACATCGACTGCGGGGTGACATGAGAGAGGTTTACAAGATTATACATGAGATGGAGAAAGTAGAGAAAGAAGTCCTGTTCTCCCTTTCTCACAATACAAGAACCCGTGGGCATTCAATGAAATTGCTGAGCAGTCTGGTTAAAACGGATAAAAGGAAGTCCTTCTTCTCCCAAAGGGTGATTATTAACACGTGGAATTCACTGCCATGGAAGGTGGTGGTGGCTACAAGCATAGATGGCTTCAAGAGGGGATTGGATAAACATATGGAGCAGAGGTCCATCAGTGGCTATTAGTCCAAGCATATTGTTGGAACTCTCTGTCTGGGGCAGTGATGCCCTGTGTTCTTGGTGCTTGCGGGGTGGGGTGGGGGCACAGTGGGAGGGCTTCTGGTGACCTAGCCACACTGACGGACATCCTGATGGCACCTGGGTTTTTCTGGCCACTGTGTGACACAGAGTGTTGGAATGGATGGGCCCTTGGCCTGTTCCAACATGGCTTCTCTTATGTTATTATATATCTGATGAAGGAAGCTTATGCTCAGCATTAAACCTTGTTGGTCTTAAAAGGTGCCAAGGAACGCAAACTTTGTCTTCTCCTTTAGTCACACAGAATGTTTCTAAGCTGCCTCTTCAGAGTGTTCCCTCTACACTGAGTTAGTGTGAGCTAGCTCAAAGTTTCTTAGCCTCCGGCTCACTCATTTTTGTCTTCGCTCAGGCAAAATGGCCCTAGAGCAAATCAATTTATGCAGGAGCTCACAAGTTTAATGCCAATAGCTCACAAACAAGAATTTTTGCTCACAAGTCTCCACAGCTTATAGCAGGGGTGGCCAAAGGTAGCTCTCCAGATGTTTTTTGCCTAAAACTCCAATCAGCCCCAGCCATTGGCCATGCTGGCTGGGGCTGATGGGAGTTGTAGGCAAAAAACATCTGGAGAGCTACTGCTGGCCACCTTTGGCTTAGAGTGTTGCTCTTCAGTGCCCTTCTTGAGCTGGCTGATGGTTAAAAACACAAACCATTAAAAAACCCTCAATGTGTTAGATAAACATAGCATAAAAAGCTGTTCATAAAACAAGAAAGGAAAGGAAAAGTCCCCTGTGCGAGCACCAGTCATTTCCGACTGTGGGGTGACGTTGCTTTCACGTTTCCACAGCAGACTTTTTACAGGGTGGTTGGCCATTGCCTTCCCCAGTCATCTACACTTCCCACCCAGCAAGCTGGGGACTCATTTGACCAACCTCAGAAGTATGGAAGGCTGAGTCGACCTCGAGCCGGCTACCTGAAAACCCAGCTTCCACCGGAGATTGAACTCAAGTCGTGAGCAGAGCTTAGGACTGCAATACTGCAGCTTTAAGAACTTAAGAGAAGCCATGTTGGATCAGGCCAATGGCCCATCCAGTCCAACATGTCACACAGTGGCCAAAAAAAAAAAGAAGGTTCACAAGTGGGGCTAGAAGCCCCTTCCACTTTGCCCCCCACCCTCAAAGCACCAAGAATACAGAGTATCACTGCCCCAGACAGTTGCAATAATATGCTGTGGCTAACAGCCACTGATGGACCTCTGCTCCATATTTTTATCCAAACCCCTCTTGAAGCTGGCTATGCTTGTGGCCACCACCACATCCTGTGGCAGTGAATTCCACATGTTAATCATCCTTTGGGTGAAGAAGTACTGCCTTTTATCTGTTCTAACCCTACTGCTCAGCAATTTTATTGAATGCTCACGAGTTCTTGTATTGTAAGAAAGGGAGAAAAATACTTCTTTCTCTACTTTTTCCATCCCATGCATAATCTTGTAAACCTCTATCATGTCATCCCACAGTCGACGTTTCTCTAAGCTAAAGAGCCCCAAGCGTTTTAACCTTTCTTCATAGGGAAAGTGTTCCAAACCTTTAATCATTCTAGTTGCCCTTTTCTGCACTTTTTCTAGTGCTATAATATCCTTTTTGAGGTGCGGCGACCAGAATTGTACACAGTACTCCAAATGAGACCGCACCATCGATTTATACAGGGGCATTATGATACTGGCTGATCTGTTTTCAATTCCCTTCCTAATAATTCCCAGCATGGCGTTGGCCTTTTTTTATTGCAAATGCACACTGTCTTGACATTTTCAGTGAGTTATCTACCACGACCCCAAGATCTCTCTCTTGGTCAGTCTCTGCCAGTTCACACCCCATCAACTTGTATTTGTAGCTGGGATTCTTGGCCTCAATGTGCATTATTTTGCACTTGGCCACACTGAACCTCATCTGCCACGTTGACGCCCACTCACCCAGTCTCAACAGATCCCTTTGGAGTGCCTCATAATCCTCTCTGGTTCTTACCACCTTAAACCATTTAGTGTCATCTGCAAACTTGGCCACTTCACTGCTTACTCCCAACTCCAGATCATTTATGAACAAGTTAAAGAGCATGGGACCCAGTACTGAGCCCTGCAGCACCCCACTGCTTACTGTCTTCCACTGAGAAGACTGCCCATTTATATTCACTCTCTGCTTCCTATTACTCAGCCAGTTTTTGATCCACAAGAGGACCTGTCCTTTTACTCCATGACTCTCAAGCTTACTAAGGAGCCTTTAATGAGGAACTTTATGAAAAGCTTTCTGGAATTCAAGGTAAACAACATCTATTGGGTCTCCTTTGTCCACATGTTTGTTCACCCCCTCAAACAACTGTAACAGGTTAGTGAGGCAAGATCTCCCCTTACAGAACCCATGCTGAGTCTTCTTCAATAACTTGTGTTCATCGATATGCCTACTCGTTCTGTCCTTGATAATGCTTTCTACCAACTTTCCTGGTATTGAAGTCAGACTGACTGGCCTGTAATTTCCCGGATCTCCTCTGGAATCCTTTTTTAAAGATGGGGGTGACATTTGCTACCTTCCAGTCCTCAGAAACGGAGGCAGATTTCAATGAAAGTTTAAAGATTTTTGTCAGGAGATCCACAAGTTCACCTTTGAATTCTTTCAAAACTCTTGGATGTATGCCATCCGGAGCTGGTGACTTCTTAGTTTTTAATTCATCTGTCAGTTGTAGGACCACCTCTCTTGTCACCTCAATCTGACTCAGGTCTTTCAACACCCCTTCCAAAATTAGTGGTTCTGGAGTGGGAAACACTTCTCATCTTCCACAGTGAAGATGGAGGCAAAAAATGCATTCAGCTTTTCAGCCATTTCCCTATTCTCCTTCAGTAATCCTTCTACCCCTTGGTCATCCAAGAGCCCCACTGCCTCCCTGGCTGGTTTCCTGCTTCTAATATATTTGAAGAAATTTTTATTGTTAGTCTTTGTTTTTTGCAATATGCTCATCATGGTCCCTTTATGCCTGCCTGATCACAGTCTTGCATTTGATTTGCCACAGCCTGTGTTCCCTTTTATTAATCTCACTTGGGCTGGTTTTCCACCGCTTAAAGGAATCCTTCTTATCTTTTACAGCTTCCGTAACTTTGTTTGTTAACCATGCAGGCCTTTTCTTATACCTGTTTGTGCCTTTCCTAACTTGTAGTATATATTTTAGTATATATTTTATCTGAGCTTCTAGGATTGTAGTTTTAAATAGCCTCCAAGCTTCCCCAGGGGTTTTGACTGTATTTACCTTTCCTTTCAGTTTCCTCTTCACATGCCTCCTCATCTCAGAGAATTTACCCCTTTTAAAATTAAACGTGGTTGTGCCGGTCTTTTGGGGCAACTCTCTATTTATACAAATGGTGAAATCAATAACGTTATGGTCACTGCTCCCAAGCGGTGTGATCACTTTTACATCTCTCACCAAATCTTGGGCATTACTTAGGACCAAATCTTGCCTTTAATTATCCAGTACGGCATACTCCAGTTTGGTGTGGTGTGCAGACTCTTATCTGGGAGAACCGCGTTTGATTCCCCACTCTTCTACTTGCAGCTGCTATAATGGCCTTGAGTCAGCCAGAGCTCTGGCAGATGTTGTCCTTAAAAGGGCAGCTGCTGTGAGAGCCCTCTCAGCCCCACCCACCTCACAGGGTGTCTGTTGTGGGGGAAGAAGATATAGGAGACTGTAAGCCACTCTGAGTCTCTGATTCAGAGAGAAGGGCGGGGTATAAATCTGAATTCCTCTTCTACAATTCTGGCCATCGCACCTCCAAAAATATATTATAGCACTTTGAAAGGTCCAGAAAAGGGCAACTAGATTGATTAAAGGGCTGGAACACTTTCCCTATCAAGAAAGGTTAAAACGCTTGGAGCTCTTTAGCTTGGAGAAACGTCAACTGCGGGGTGACAAGATAGAGGTTTACAAGATTATGCATGGGATGGAGAAAGTAGAGAAAGAAGTCCTTTTCTCCCTTTCTCACAATACAAGAACTCGTGGGCATTTGATGCAATTGCTGAGCAGTCAGGTTAAAACGGATAAAAGGAAGTCCTTCTTCACCCAAAGGGTGATTAACATATGGAATTCACTGCTGCAGGACATGGTGGCGGCTACAAGCATAGCCAGCTTCAAGAAGGGATTGGATCAACATATGGAGCAGAAGTTCCTCAGTGGCTATTAGCCACAGGGTATTTATGGAACTCTCTGTCTGGGGCAGTGATGCTCTGCATTCTTGGTACATGGGGGGGGGGGGGCAACAGTGGGAGGGCTTCTAGTGTCCTGCCCCCACTGGTGGACCTCCTGATGGCACTTGGGTTTGGGGTTTTTTTTGGGGGGGAGGCACTGTGTGACACAGAGTGTTGGACTGGATGGGCCATTGGCCTGACCCAGCATGGCTTCTCTTACGCTCTTATGCTTCAGACCAATATGGCTCCCCACCTGAATTTAAATAAGATGCCCTTAGAGAGTGCTACAGTTTCAGTTTACACGATTTCCCAGCAGCTCTAAATCAGGGCAGAGGCCCTAGTACAAAATGACTGCATTCTTCAGGTTCGTGATTTTGAGATCTGGATTTCAGCCTTCCTTGCCAATGTCACTTCTCCTCTCTCAGGACTCCAGCACGAAGCTGCAGAACAGCAGCGAGCTCAGCTTCTACAATAAAATCTGTCTGCCCCCATTTTGATTCAATATTTAAACGCACAAGGACTCGAGGAGGATTACGAAGCACAAAAAATGAAATTCAGAAAGTATAATGAATGGAATAAGCACTACGACAAGACTAGGGTTGCAGACAGAAAACAGTCTTAAAGCATGACATCTATGAATCTGTACAATCCCCTTTTAAAGCACAGGGAGCCAGTTTGGTGTAGTGGTTAAGTGAACGGACTCTTATCTGGGAGAACCGGGTTCGATTCCCCACTCCTCCACTTGCACCTGTTGGAATGGCCTTGGGTCAGTCATAGCTCTCTTATCTGGGAGAACCGGGTTTGATTCCCCGCTCCTCCACTGGCAGCTGCTGGAATGGCCTTGGGTCAGCCAGAGCTCTCTTATCTGGGAGAACCAGGTTTGATTCCCCCACTCCTCCACTTGCAGCTGCTGGAATGGCCTTCGGTCAGCCAGAGCTTTCTTATCTGGGAGAACCGGGTTTGATTCCCCACTCCTCCACTTGCACCTGCTAGAATGTCCTTGGGTCAGCCACAGCTCTTTTATCTGGGAGAACTGGGTTTGATTCCCCCACTCCTCCACTTGCAGCTGCTGGAATGGCCTTGGGTTAGCCATAGCTCTCTTATCTGGGAGAACCGGGTTCGATTCCCCACTCCTCCACTTGCACCTGCTGGAATGGCCTTGGGTCAGCCATAGCTCTCTTATCTGGGAGAACTGGGTTTGATTCCCCACTCCTCCACTTGCACCTGTTGGAATGGCCTTGGGTCAGTCATAGCTCTCTTATCTGGGAGAAACGGGTTTGATTCCCCGCTCCTCCACTTGCAGCTGCTGGAATGGCCTTGGGTTAGCCATAGCTCTCTTATCTGGGAGAACCGGGTTTGATTCCCCACTCCTCCACTTGCACCTGCTGGAATGGCCTTGGGTCAGCCAGAGCTCTGGCAGAGGTTGTCCTTGAAAGCGCAGCTTCTGGGAGAGCCCTCTCAGCCCCATCCACCTCACAGGGTGTCTGTTGTGGGGGAGGAAGGTAAAGGAGACTGCGAGCCACTCTGAGACTCTGAAATTCGAAGTGGAGGGTGGGATATAAATCCAATATCATCATCTTCTTCTTCTTAAAAGGGGATAAAGTAGATTTGTGGAGGAGAATCAGTAGCCACTAGTGATGGTGACTGAGGGGAACCTCCACATATATCTCTGAGATCCAGAGCCAGGAGGCAAAATCAGGGGAAAGCCTCAGTCTCTGTGCCCTTTCCTTGGCTCTCCGGAGGAACTGGTTGGCTGCTGTGTGAGGGCCAAGATAAGTCAGCTTGGCCGTTCAAACAACGCTGGTATGTTTTAGGGTTGAGTTTGTCGAGAGCCGGTTCGGTGTAGCGGTTAAGTGTGTGGAATCTTACCTGGGAGAACCGGGTTTGATTCCCCGACTCCTCCACTTGCCCCTGCTGATGTGACTCTGGGTCAGCCCCAAGTTCTCTCAAGGCTGTTCCGCTCAAGAGAAGATGCTGGAGAGCTCTCTTGGCCCCACCTACCTCACAGGGTGACTGTCTTGGGGAGAGGAAGGGAAAGGAGATTGTAAGCCTCTCTGAGATTCTTTCAGGAAGTGAAGTAAAAAAAAGGTTAAGGTAGTCCCCTGTGAAAGCACCAGTCGTTTCCGACTCGGGTGACGTTGCTTTCACAATGTTTTCACGGCAGATTTTACGGGGTGGTTTTGCCATTGCTTTCCCCAGTCATCTACACTTTCCCCGCAGCAAGCTGGGTAGTCATTTGACCGACCTCGGAAGGATGGAAGGCTGAGTCAACCTCGAGCCGGCTACCTGAACCCAGCTTCTGCCAGGATTGCCATTGCCTCCCCCAGTCATCTACACTTTCCCCCCAGCAACCTGGGTACTCATTTGACTGACCTCGGAAGGATGGAAGGCTGAGTCAACCTGGAGCTGGCTACCTGAACCCAGCTTCCACTGGGATCGAACTCAGGTCGTGAGCAGAGTTCAGACTGCAGTGCCTGCAGCTTTACCACTCTGCGCTACGCGGCTCTTCCGGTAGTGAAGGGTGGGGTATAAATCCAATTTCTTTTTCTTCCTCTTCTTCTTCCTTCACTGGCCACTGTGTGAGACAGGACGCTGGACTAGGTGGACCCGCTAGCCTGATCCAGCAGGGTTCTTCCGTTGGTCTTAAAACCTCAGACTTCAGAGCATGCGGGAGCCCTTCCTTTTCTCTAGTGCGCCAGCCGCAATCAGCGGTCTGCATCTTCTTCCTGTACCTTTAACTGCAACCATTGGGCCAAACCAATAAGAGTGAAGGTGGGGGGGTTCAATAGGGTAACTAACCTGGAGCCCAGGCTACACAAGCAGGAACTCATTTGCATATTAGGCCACACCCTGATGTCCCCATTGTTTCACACAGAACCTTTCTGTAACCATTAATAAAGAGTAAAATTAATAACCATCGCACGATGCCAAGAAATGCACACGCTCCTCCATGCTCTCTCACAGATATACATGGACATTTTTCCTGTTTTAACACCTCTGCGCAGAAACAAAAATCCACCCAAACGCAACATTTCCAGAAATGCTGAAGCCATATGTAAAAATATGTATTTTCCCCCCAGGGGCTTTTCGTTTCTTCTTCTTTTTTTTAAGTAAGGAATTTAAGAAAGTATTTGCAATTATTTCTTAATAAGCCTAAACTTATTTTACTGCTTTAACCGCAAAGATGCGTTATCTATAGTTCAGTTAGCATATCAAATCAGGCCACTGGAATTTTTTTTTTTTGTATTTCTATTTGTAGCCCCGTGGTGCAGAGTGGTAAAGCTGCAGTCCTGCAGTCCGAGTTCGACCTGAGTTCGATCCCGGCGGAAGCTGGGTTCAGGTAGCTGGCTCAAAGTTGACTCAGCCATCCGTCCTTCTGAGGTGGGTAAAATGAGTCCCCAGCTTGATGGGGGGAAAGCGTAGATGACTGGGGAAGGCAATGGCAAACCACCCCATTAAAAGTCTGCCGTGAAAATGTTGTGAAAGCAACGTCAACCCAGAGTCGGAAACGACTGGTGCTTGAAAGGGGACTACCTTGACCTTTATGAATATAATAGAATTTGGTTTGCAAAGGATTTAAGTTGTCTTTAAGTCTTTTTCAAGGAGCCCCGTGGCGCAGAGTGTTAAAGCTGCAGTACTACTGTCCAAAGCTCTCCTCATGAGCTGAGTTCGATCCCGGTGGAAGCTGGGTTTTCAGGTAGCCAGCTCGAGGTTGACTCAGCCTTCCATCTTTCCGAGGTTGGTCAAATGAGTACCCAGCTTGCTGGGGGGAAAGTGCAGATGACTGGGGAAGGCAATGGCAAACCACCCCGTAAAAAGTCTGCCATGAAAACGTTGTGAAGGTAAAATGAGTCCCCCAGCTTGCTGGGCAGAAAGTGCAGTTGACTGGGGAAGGCAATGGCAATCCTGGCAGAAGCTGGGTTTTCAGTTAGCCGGCTCGAGGTTGACTCAGCCTTCCATCCTTCCGATGTCGGTCAAATGAGGACCCATTTGCTGGAGGGAAAGTGTAGAGGACTGGGGAAGGCAATGGCAAACCACCCCGTCAAAAGTCTGCCGTGAAAACGTGATGCGACGTCACCCCATGGGTCAGTAACGACTCGGTGCTTGCATAGGCGAACTACCTTTACCTTAGAGCCCCATGGTGCAGAGTGGTAAGGCTGCAGCACTGCAGTCCTAAAATCTGCTCACGACCCGTTCGATCCCGGCGGAAGCTGGGTTCAGGTAGCCAGCTCAAGGTTGACTCAGCCTTCCATCCTTCTGAGGTCAGTCAAATGAGTCCCCAGCTTGCGGGGGGGGGGGAAGCGTAGAGGACTGGGGAAGGCAATGGCAAACCACCCCGTCAAAAGTCTGCCGTGAAAACGTCGCGAAAGCAACGACAAGTGCTTGTACAGGGGACTACCTTTTACCTTTTTCTTTTTATTTGTGCACCTGGAAGTCATGGCAACCTCTGGTGACTGACCCCTACTGGGGGCACAGAAAATATTCAGAGAGGAGGCTGAACAAAGCCTGCCCCTGCCTCCCAACTGCTGGTATTCCCAGGAGGTCTCCCATCCAAGTCCTTGCCAGATTCGGCCCTGCTTGGCTTCCAAGATCTGATGACTTTGGGCTTGCCTGGGCTATCCAGGTCAGGAATATTTACAAATCAAGATGGGCAGTCACATTCGCCTGTCTGCAGCAGCAGAAAAGAGCAACGGTCCAGCGGCACCTTAAAAGAGTAACAAAATTTGTGGCGGGCTGTGAAATGTCACAAGTCAGTGCCCGCTACTTCGAATGCAGCTAGAAAGCGAGTCCATCGTCCTGGTATCTTGGAGAGTGGAGAGATTTCAGATGCCGAATGACAACAGGAAGGCAAATTCTAATAGCAGGCGAATGACAATAGCAGGTGTGAATGGATGAGGTCTGATATGCAGAGGGGTCGTAGGCGCAGAGTGGTAAAGCTGCAGTACTGCGGTCCTCACCTCTGCTCACAACCTGAGTTCGATCCCGGCGGAAGCTGGGTTCAGGTAGCCGGCTCCAGGTTGACTCAGCCTTCCATCCTTCCGAGGTCGGTCAAATGAGTCCCCAGCTTACTGGGGGGAAAGGGTAGAGGACTGGGGAAGGCAATGGGCAAATCACCCCGTCAAAAGTCTGCCGTGAAAAAATGAAAACAACATCACCCCAGAGTCGAAAACGACTGGTGCTTGCACAGGGAACTACCTTTACCTTTTTAGTAGGCGGAGATACCAGCATTGATGATGAAACAGGAAAGGTCCCCTGTGCGAGCACCAGTCGTTTCCAACTCTGGGGTGACGTTGCTTTCACATTTCACAGCAGACTTTTTACGGGGTGGTTTGCCATTGCCTTCCCCAGTCATCTACACTTTCCCCGCAGCAAGCTGAGGACTCCTTTGACCGACCTCGGAAAGATGGAAGGCTGAGTCAACCTCGAGCCGGCTACCTGAAAACCCAACTCCCACCAGGGATCGAACTCAGGTCGTGAGCAGAGCTTAGGACTGCAGTACTTCAGTTTTAACACTCTGCGTCACGGGGCTCTGTCTCTCTCTCTCTCGGCTTGGCTTCGCGAACGAAGATTCAAGAAGGGTGCAATAGTCCACGTTTGCTGCAGGCTCGCTGGTGGCTGACAAGACCAATGTGGGACAGGCAGGTCCGGCCACAGCGGCTGCAGGGAAAAGTCTGATTTAGGGTTGGTCCTGTAGCAGTGCGATTCTTCCTCAATCTCCTTTTGTCCTCAAGACCAGCTATGCGTGCGTTCTCAAAGGAAGAGACAGCCTGGTGGATGGTGTGCCTCCATGCTTTGCGATCTGAGGCTAGGTCAGACCACTGGTGATGGTTGATGTGACAGGTGCTAAGGGATTTCTTCAAGGAGTCCTTGTACCTCTTCTTTGGTGCCCCTCTATTTCGATGGCCGGTGGAGAGTTCGCCATACAGGGCAATCTTGGGAAGGCGGTGGTTTTCAAAGCCCCAGTTTTACATAAGCAAAAAATTGTGACTGCACAATGCCAGAGAATGCCCTTCAGCATATGCATCTTTATTGATTTATCTATCTTTATTTTTTCCCTACCTCTCAAATGGGAAAAAAATTGAAGCTGAAGACAGAAAACACAAAGAAGTGCGGCATTTGGCTAGAACTAGTCTCATACAATACAGTTATAATCAGATTAGCTGTGTATTTGGATCCTAAAACTTAACTGAATTCAATGCTGTGTTTGTGTGTGTGTACACACACATACACACAAATTGTGGACAAATTTAGTACAATTTAAATAACTACCATACCAAATATGGGTATATGTCTAACGAGTACGCGTGAATAATTGTTCTTCAATGCTGTTATTTTACACAAAAAGCTTTATAAGAAACATTTTGAGCAAATAAAGACTGAATCAATTACACAATACACACATGTGCATATAGCCGTTCTTTACTCTGAATGTTTATTATAAAGATTAAAACAACCGCATTAAAGAATGGTTATTTGTGTGTATTCAGCAGACATCTTTTTAAAGATACAATAGTGTTTTCACACACACACACAAATATGTAAAACAGACCATGTCTCAGGTCAGCTTCTTTACCTTATATCTATCCCTCATGGTAATTTGATTAACAGGCAAACCCAAATGCTGGTTTCTCTCACAGATAGCACTGTGCGTACATGACCAGCCTTCAAGGGCCCTTTCACAGGTTCTGGATGTTTTGAGAGTTCCTACTCCAAGCACATTTTTTAACTGCATTCAAATACTTCAATGCTCGCAGAGCAGTCTAATAAGGCCACGAGAGCTCATTCAGCTTTGTCTCCCTACAGGCGTTATCTGCAATGCAACAGTGACATCGTCTGGTACAGCCACAACATCGACGTTTTTGCGCTTTCCAACTCCGGCGCTGGTGACGAGCGATTCTCACTGTAAAGGGGTCTTAGCAAGTTGGGGAGGCGGTCGACAAGGGAGACGGCTTCCAGCTGCCTCTCCCTCCCTCCCTCCCTCTCCCACTTCCCCTGGAGACTGTTTCTCAAGAACTGGACTAAGCGTACGCCACGTGCCAAGTCTCAACAGAGAATGTTGAACGTTGAACTGGCAGAGACTGACCAAGAGAGAGATCTTGGGGTCGTGGAAGATAACTCAATGAAAATGTCAACACAGTGTGTGTTTGCAATAAAAAAGGCCAACACTATGCTGGGAATTATTAGGAAGGGAATTGAAAACAAATCAGCCAGTATCATAACGCCCCTGTATAAATCGATGGTGCGGGCTCATTTGGAGTACTGGGTGCAGTTCTGGTCGCCGCACCTCAAAAAGGATATTATAGCATTGGAGAAAGTCCAGAAAACGGCAACTAGAATGATTAAAGGTTTGGAACACTTTCCCTATGAAGAAAGGTTGAAACGCTTGGGACTCTTTAGCTTGGAGAAACGTCGATTGCGGGGTGACATGATAGAGGTTTACAAGATAATGCATGGGATGGAGAAAGTAGAGAAAGAGGTACTTTTCTCCCTTTCTCACAATACAAGAACTCGTGGGCATTCGATGAAATTGCTGAGCAGACAGGTTAAAACGGATAAAAGGAAGTCCTTCTTCACCCAAAGGGTGATTAACATGTGGAATTCACTGCCACAGGAGGTGGTGGCGGCCACAAGCATAGCCACCTTCAAGAGGTGTTTAGATAAAAAATATGGAGCAGAGGTCCATCAGTGGCTATTAGCCACAGTGTGTGTGTGTGTGTGTGTGTATAATTTTTTTTGCCACTGTGTGATACAGAGTGTTGGACTGGATGGGCCATTGGCCTGACCCAACATGGCTTCTCTTATGTTCTTATGTAACCCCCTGCACAATGCAGGAAACTCGCAATACCTCCTAAATTGGAGGAGTGGGGAATCAAATCCAGTTCTCCCAGATAAGAGAGCTATGGCTGACCCGAGGCCATTCCAGCAGGTGCAAGTGGAGAAGTGGGGAATCAAACCCGGTTCTTGCAGGTAAGAGTCCGCACACTTAACCACTACACTAATCCGGAGCCTGGGGGTATTAGGGTTTGGAAAGGGGAAGGGGCTCTGCAGAATACAAAGCTATACAGCCCACTCTCTGATGCAGATATTTCCTCCAGGACAACTAATCTCCGCCCTGAGCCATTTTTATGGGAATGGCGGGATACAAATCATAGAATAAATAAATAAAATCTCTGGGTAATTCTGGGAAATCTCTAGGTCCCATAGGAGGTGGCAACCTGATCAGGGTTAGACCCCTGAGCCGCTGTGTTGAAGTAACATTCAAGTTTCCATCAGGCAATGCCGCGTGCAACCGCATACGCATACTGGGGAAAGCTTCTTTAAAAACTATGCTTGTTCTGCCGTATGACAAGAATGGCTGTTACACAGACAACTTGTGCCAAAGATTCTCATTTGGGCTTTTCTTGGAAGGAAGAGTTACCTGAGCAAAGAGAAGACGTCGTAGGAGTTCCGGACGCAGTTCTGATCCACCTGGAGAAGGCTGTTCTTCTGGGTTCCTGAGTGGCCCTTGAGGGGTAAATATGGAAACAAATTAAACCCACTGCTAGGCCGAGGTCATTTTGTAGAAAAACAGGTGGTGGGGCTCATCCAGGGATTGTTATGCAGCTGCACCTACGAGTCAATGGACAAGGAGGTGGAACTTTCAGAAGGAGGAGGTGGAACTCTCAGAAAGGTTCAGGAGCAACGCTCCCGTGAGCTCCCACTGAATCCGAGGCCCGGTTCCCTCTAAGCTGGTGAGCAAAAATCCTGCTTTGGGAGCTACTGCATCGATTAGTGCGCTCTGGAGTCATCCTTCCTGAGCTAAGACAAAAATGTGTGAGCTGGAGGCTAAAAATCTGTGAAGAAGATATTGGATTTATATCCCGCCCTCCACTCCAAAGAGTCTCAGAGCGGCTCACAATCTCCTTTACCTTCCTCCCCCACAACAGACACCCTGTGAGGTGGGTGGGGCTGGAGAGGGCTCTCACAGCAGCTGCCCTTTCAAGGACAACCTCTGCCAGAGCTATGGCTGACCCAAGGCCATTCCGGCAGGTGCAAGTGGAGGAGTGGGGGAATCAAACCCAGTTCTCCCAGATAAGAGAGCTCTGGCTGACCCAAGGCCATTCCAGCAGGTGCAGGTGGAGGAGTGGGGAATCAAACCCGGTTCTCCCAGATAAGCGTCCGCACACTTAACCACTACACCAAACTGGCTCTCCGTGAGCCAGCTCACGCTAACTCAGCTTAGTGGGAACACTGCAATGGAGATATAAACTTAAGGGCACAAACGCAGCGATTTTTTAAAAGGCTTAAAAGGTGCTTCGATCTGAGGCCTGCTGCTAGGTAGCAGTGAAACATGGTTCTAGTGATAACTGCCCTCAACTCTCAGATGACTCACTGGGACCCTGTAGGGAGGGGTGGCCAAACCGTACATAAAATTGCATTTGTCGGTGTCCTTTATAAAGTTTATATCTCTGCTACCTAATCTCAAATAGGTACACAAATGGCCCAGTCCAACACGGCCCGGCCAGACGCGGTCTCATTTTATGTCAGATCCGGCCCTCGTAATAAATGAGTTCGACATCCCTGATTTAAATGGCACCAAAGGATGGAATGGACTCCAAGGAGCTCTTCTGCCAATGACAGCAGCCTCCTCCAGGGCAAGGAGAGGGCTCTGCTGAAGCATTACCTGCACCAAAGGAAGGGCTCAGGCTGTGGGAGGGGCCATGGCTCTGTGGCAGAGCATCTGCTTGGCATGCAGAAGGTCCCAGGTTCAATCCCCGGCATCTTCAGTTAAAAGGACCAGGCAGCAGCTGATGGGAAAGACCTCAGCCTGAGACCCTGAAGAGCCACTGAAGAGGGACCCTGGCTCAGTGGCAGAGCCTCTGCTTGGCATGCAGAAGGTCCCAGGTTCAATCCCCGGCATCTCCAGTTAAAAAGAACCAGACAGGAGGTGATGGGAAAGACCTCAGCCTGAGACCCTGAAGAGTCATTGAAGAGGGGTCATGGTGCAGTGGTAGAGCATCTGCTTGGCATGCAGAAGGTCCCAGGTTCATTCCCCAGCACCTCCAGTTACAAAGGCTCGAGTAGAAGGTGATGCAAAAGACTTCCATCTGTCTTACTGGACAAGATTATCCTTGATGGACCGACGGTCTGATTCAGTATAAGGCAGCTTCACGTTTTCACGTGATCGTGGGGTTCTCAACGAAAGAGATAAAGCAGAGGTGTTTTCCACTGCATAGGAAAACCTCGTCTTCCTTGGTGGTCTCCCATCCAAGCACAGACCATGTTGGACCCTATTTGGCTTCCACACTAAGATATCAGCTAGCTTCCAAATGGCTTCCAAATCAAGACTGAGGTTGAGCTATTCGGTTACTATCTACTTATACAGTGTATTGCCATGGCCAACGCCCAAAGAGCCAAGTTGGACTACCTCTCAAGGAGTTCATAGAATCATAGAGTTGGAAGAGCTGGAAGTGACCCCGGGGGTCATCTAGTCCAACACCCCCACACATTGCAGGAAATTTACAAATATTTTTAATTACTTTAAATTTATATCCCACCCTCTCCGTGAGCGGACTCAGGGTGGTTAACAACGGCAAAAAAGTACATTAAACAGCTAAAAATTACATTTGCTAACAAAGATTACATTAAAATTGCCAACAGTGCAAGACTAAAACCATAACACATCACTACGGTGCTAATCAAATACCTCCCCCTACATTCACAGTATCCTCATTGCTGTCCGATGGCCATCTAGCCTCCCCTTAAAAACCTCCAGGGAAGGAGAGCCCACCACCTCCCGAAGAAGCCTGTTCCACTGAGGAACCGCTCTAAACTCACAGATACCTCCCCCTAAATTCACAGGATCTTCATTGCTGTCAGATGGCGATTTAGCCTCTGTTGAAAAACCTCCAAGGAAGGAGAGCCCACCACCTCCCGAGGAAGCCTGTTCCACTGAGGAACCGCTCTGACTGTCAGGAAGTTCTTCCTCACGTTGAGTCGGAAACGCTTCTGTTTTAACGTCAACCCACTGGTTCATTGATTATCCTTACCTTTTGTTCATAGGAGGCTCCATAGTAACCATCATTCAGCCCGAAAATTATTTCATTTGGGCTACGAGCGTGTATCTGTAATGGAAACCATGCCATCAATTCAATGAACATGCCCCAAAACTCAATTTTTTTTCAGCTACTTACTGTAAAAGTCATTATAGATGTAATCAATTTTATAGATAAATTCGAGTTTGAAGCAGCATACTTTCACTTTACCTGCTGGCCCAAATATTTGAGTCCATCTAGGTTGACTTTCCACTCTATCAGCAACTGGTAAGTGTCCTTCTTCCCACCCCATATCCTCACCACGAAGCAGGACACAGACGTATCGAGGCGATCGGGCATTAGTCCAAAGTCAAGACTCCGCCATGTTGGGTTCTGTGGATATGAAAGAGGACACAACCTCAGCAGAATGAAATAGTCAGGATTGTTTTATCTAAATTTTCAGGAAGCTACTTGACACCAAGTTAGAAGAAGATGATACTGGATTTATATCCCGCCCTCCACTCCGAAGAGTCTCAGAGCGGCTCACAATCTCCTTTACCTTCTGCCCCCATAACAGACACCCTGTGAGGTGGGTGGGGCTGGAGAGGGCTCTCACAGCAGCTGCCCTTTCAAGGACAACCTCTGCCACAGCTATGGCTGACCCAAGCCCATTCCAGCAGGTGCAAGTGGAGGAGTGGGGAATCACACCCGGTTCTCCCAGATAAGAGAGCTCTGGCTGACCCAAGGCCATTCCAACAGCTGCAAGTGGAGGAGTGGGGAATCAAACCCGGTTCTCCCAGATAAGAGAGCTCTGGCTGACCCAAGGCCATTCCAGCAGCTGCAAGTGGAGGAGTGGGGAATCAAACCCGGTTCTTCCAGATAAGAGAGCTCTGGCTGACCCAAGGCCATTCCAGCAGCTGCAAGTGGAGGAGTGGGGAATCAAACCCGGTTCTCCCATATAAGAGAGCTCTGGCTGACCCAAGGCCATTCCAGCAGCTGCAAGTGGAGGAGTGGGGAATCAAACCCGGTTCTCCCATATAAGAGAGCTCTGGCTGACCCAAGGCCATTCCAGCAGCTGCAAGTGGAGGAGTGGGGAATCAAACTCAGTTCTCCCAGATAAGAGTCCGCGCACTTAACCACTACACCAAACTAGTAGGGCCCAGCCTTGACAGGGTGAGCTTTGGGGAGGGCGGGGGGAAGCACATAAGAACATAAGAGCAGCCATGTTGGATCAGGCCAATGGCCCATCCAGTCCAACACTCTGTGTCACACAGTGGCAAAAAAAAAAAAATTATATATATACATACACACACTGTGGCTAATAGCCACTGATGGACCCCTGCTCCATATTTTTATCCAATCCCCTCTTAAAGCTGGCTATGCTTGTAGCCGCCACCACCTCCTGTGGCAGTGGATTCCACATCTAATCACCCTTTGGGTGAAGAAGTACTTCCTTTTATCCATTTTAACCTGTCTGCTCAGCAATTTCACTGAATGCCCACGAGTTCTTGTATTGTGAGAAAGGGAGAAAAGTACTTTTTTCTCTACTTTCTCCATCCCGTGCATTATCTTGTAAACCTCTATCATGTCACCCCACAGGCAACGTTTCTCCAGCGGAAGGGAGGGTGCTGGTGGTGGCAGCAGTGGCGAGGCAAACTAGGCAGTTATCTTGGGCACCGGAAACCAAACCGCGTAGGACCAACAAAGTTGAATTCTGGGTGTAAGCTTTCATGCTCTCCTTTCCACCCTTCAAATCTGCCCTTCACTAGTCTGATTCAGCTTCAAGGCACAAAGCTTGACAACTTGGGTAAAGTTAAACACAGAAGTAGAGAGACAGACGTCCAAAGGATTCAACCAAATATCTCTATGGTTTCGGGGGTGGTGGTGAAGAAGCAGCGCTGGCTGCAGCTGTCAACGGAGGAAACTTACCAGAGAGTTCTTTATTACTTCGCTCTTATAGAATTCTAAAAGAAAGAAAGAAAATGAAGGAAAATTAGAGGCTGGGTGGCTGAAGTTGAGAGAGCCACAGAAATGTGAAAATGGCGGGAGGGAGCCTCTTGTATTTACATAAGAACATAAGAGAAGCCATGTTGGATCAGGCCAAGGGCCCATCCAGTCCAACACTGAGTCACATAAGAGAAGCCATCTTGGATCAGGTCAAGGGCCCATCCATTCCAACACTCTGAATCACATTAGAACATAAGAGAAGCCATGTTGGATCAGGCCAGTGGCCCATCCAGTCCAACACTCTGTATCACATAAGAACATAAGAGAAGCCGTGTTGGATCAGGCCATTGGCCCATCCAGTCCAACACTCTGTGTCACATAAGAACATAAGAGAAGTCATGTTGGATCAGGCCAGTGGCCCATCCAGTCCAACACTCTGTGTCACATAAGAACATAAGAGAAGCCATGTTGGATCAGGCCAATGGCCCATCCAGTCCAACACTCTGAGTCACATAAGAACATAAGAGAAGCCCTGTTGGATCAGGCCAATGCCCCATCCAGTTCAACACTCTGCGTCACATAAGAACATAAGCGAAGCCATAATAATAATAATAATAATAATAATAATAATAATAATAATAATAATAATAATAATAATAATAATAATAATAATATATATTTTTAATTATACCCCACCCTCTCCGTCTAGGCAGGCTCAGGGCGGCTTACAAGACATGGTACATATACCATGATATAACAATAAAATACAGTTAATACAATAAAATAATACAGTTAAAATACAATTCATGAATTTAAGTTAGATAAATAATTTAAAATTGGTGTAAATTAATGGTGCTACAATTTCACGACATATATAAAGATGGCTTGATGTCATTGCCAAGGTTCTACCTTAGAAGTCAAGTTGAAAGAGGGCCGTTTTACAAGCCCTGCGGAACTGGTTAAGATCCTGCAGGGCCCGCACCTCCTTTGGCAGCTGATTCCATCATTGGGGTGCCATTATCGAAAAGGCCTGCTCCCCTGTTGTTTTTAGCTTGGCCTCCTTTGGCCCAGGGATTTTCAGAAGATTTTGTGAACTAGATCTCAGTGCTCTCTTGGGAACATATGGAGAGAGATGGTCCCTAAGGTAGGCAGGTCCTCGGCCATATAGGGCTTTAAAGGTAATAACCAGCACCTTGTAACGAACTCAGAACACAATTGGCAGCCAGTGCAGCCCCCAAATCCCTGCGTCGGCAAGGCGGCGGGTCAGCAGCCGATGATCGACCATATCGAACGCAGCCGATAGGTCTAACAACAGCAATACCGCCGAACCGCCTCGATCCAGATGTCGCCGGAGATCATCCATGAGGGCGACCAGCACTGTCTCCGTCCTGTGGCCCGGGCGGAAGCCGGACTGGTATGGATCTAAGGTGGAAGCGTCATCCAGAAAACTCTGTAACTGCAACGCCACAGCCCTCTCTATAATTTTGCCCAAAAAGGGCAAATTTGAGACCGGCCGGTAATGCGCCAATTCGGCCAGATCTGATGTAAATTTTTCAAGAGGGGGCGGACCACTGCCTCTTTCAGGGGTGTTGGAAAAAAACCCTCCAAAAGAGATCTATTTATGATGTCCCGTATAGGACATCTTAGCTCCTCCTGGCAAGCCTTAATTAGCCAGGAGGGGCATGGGTCCAGATCACAAGTAGTTGGGCGTGCAGTAACGAGGATTCTGTCGACTTCCTCAATGTTGGATCATGCCAATGGCCCATCCAGTCCAACACTCTGTGTCACATAAGAACATAAGAGAAGCCATGTTGGATCAGGCCAATGGCCCACCCAGTCCAACACTCTGAGCGTTTTCGCACTCACCTTCAGCCGGCGCGACGCCCCTCTTCACCGCGCAGGATCTGCGCGGATTTAGCACTAAACGCCGCGGAGCAGCCGGAAGAGCCGGAAAGTCCCTGCGCTTTTGCGGCGCAAACGGAAACCGCCAAAAAGCAGTTTCGGTTTGCGCGGCAAAAGCATTTAGTGCGAAATCCGCGCAGATCCTGCGCGGTGAAGAGGGGGGTCGCACCAGCTGAAGGTGAGTGCGAAAACGCCCTCTGTGTCACATAAGAACATAAGAGAAGCCATGTTGGATCAGGCCAATGGCCCATCCAGTCCAACATTCTGTGTCACATAACAACATAAGAGAAGCCATGTTGGATCAGGCCAATGGCTCATACAGTCCAACACTACGTCACACAGTGGCCAAAACCCAGGGGCCATCAGGAGGTCCACCAGTGGGGCCAGAACTCTAGAAGCCTTCCCCCCTCTTGCCTTCCAAGCACCAACAATACAGAGCATCACTGCCCCAGACATAAGAGAAGCCACGTTGGATCAGGCCAATGGCCCATCCAGTCCAACAATCAGTGGGGCTGTAGCTCAGCGGTAGAGCATCTGCTTGGTAAGCAGAAGGTCCCAGGTTCAATCCCTGGCATCTCCAGTTAAAAGGACCAGGCAGTAGGCGATGGGAAAGACCTCAGCCTGAGACCCTGGAGAGACATACAGTGGGGCTGTAGCTCAGTGGCAGAGCATCTGCTTGGTAAGCAGAAGGTCCCAGGTTCAATCCCTGGCATCTCCAGTTAAAAGGACCAGGCAGTAGGCGATGGGGAAGACCTCAGCCTGAGACCCTGGAGAGACATACAGTGGGGCTGTAGCTCAGTGGCAGAGCATCTGCTTGGGAAGCAGAAGGTCCCAGGTTCAATCCCCAGCATCTCCAGTTAAAAGGACCAGGCAGTAGGCGATGGGAAACACCTCAGCTTGAGACCCTGGAGAGCCACTGCCAGTCTGAGCAGACAAGAATGACCTTGACGGACCAAGGTTCTGATTCAGTAGGAGGCAGCTTCAGGTGTGTTCATGAACACAGCTTTCACATCCCCTCCTACCTGAACCCTTTCAACTGGAGACGTTGGGGACTGAACCTGTGACCAAGCAGCCAAGCAGATGCTCTAACACTGAACCACAGGTAGCATGGGAGAGAGCTGCAAGTCGTGGAGCACTGGGCCTCGGTTTGCAGCCTGTGGCCACCAACGGCAGCTGAATTATCACCATCTCAGAACATCCTTGTGCCTCATGACCTGTTTTGAGTTTGTATGGGGGAGCAAGGCTTTTTTTTGTAGCAGGAATCCTTTGCATATTAGGCCACCCCCCCGCCCGATGTAGCCAATCCTCCTGGAGCTTACAGTACGCCCTGTACTGCGGGGTGACATGATAGAGGTTTACAAGATAATGCATGGGATGGAGAAAGTAGAGAAAGAGGTACTTTTCTCCCTTTCTCACAATACAAGAACTCGTAGGCATTCGATGAAATTGCTGAGCAGACAGATTAAAACGGATAAAAGGAAGTACTTTCACCCAAAGGGTGATTAACATGTGGAATTCACTGCCACAGGAGGTGGTGGCGGCCACAAATAGCCACCTTCAAGAGGGGTTTAGATAAAAATATGGAGCACAGGTCCATCAGTGGCTATTAGCCACAGTGTGTGTGTATTTGGCCGCTTTGTGACACAGAGTGTTGGATTGGATGGGCCGCTGGCCTGATCCAACATGGCTTCTCTTATGTTCTTTTGTACTAAGAGCCCTGTAAGCTCTTGTAGGATTGGCTACATCAGGGAGGTGTGGCCTAATATGCAAAGGAGTTCTTGCTACATAAGAAGCCGTTAGGGCACACACCCCTGATGTAGCCAATCCTCTTGGAGTTACAGTAGGCCCTGTACTAAGAGCCCTGCAAGCTCTTGGAGGATTGGCTACATCAGGGAGGTGTGGCCTAATATGCAAAGGAGTTCTTGCTACATAAGAAGCCGTTAGGGCACACACCCCTGATGTAGCCAATCCTCTTGGAGTTACAGTAGGCCCTGTACTAAGAGCCCTGCAAGCTCTTGGAGGATTGGCTACATCAGGGAGGTGTGGCCTAATATGCAAAGGAGCTCTTGCTACATAAGAAGCCCTGTTAGGCCACACACCCCTGATGTAGCCAATCCTCTTGGAGTTACAGTAGGCCCTGTACTAAGAGCCCTGCAAGCTCTTGGAGGATTGGCTACATCAGGGAGGTGTGGCCTAATATGCAAAGGAGTTCTTGCTACATAAGAAGCCGTTAGGGCACACACCCCTGATGTAGCCAATCCTCTTGGAGTTACAGTAGGCCCTGTACTAAGAGCCCTGCAAGCTCTTGGAGGATTGGCTACCTCAGGGAGGTGTGGCCTAATATGAAAAGGAGTTCTTGCTACATAAGAAGCCGTTAGGGCACACACCCCTGATGTAGCCAATCCTCTTGGAGTTACAGTAGGCCCTGTACTAAGAGCCCTGCAAGCTCTTGGAGGATTGGCTACCTCAGGGAGGTGTGGCCTAATATGCAAAGGAGTTCTTGCTACATAAGAAGCCCTGTTAGGGCACACACCCCTGATGTAGCCAATCCTCTTGGAGTTACAGTAGGCCCTGTACTAAGAGCCCTGCAAGCTCTTGGAGGATTGGCTACCTCAGGGAGGTGTGGCCTAATATGAAAAGGAGTTCTTGCTACATAAGAAGCCGTTAGGGCACACACCCCTGATGTAGCCAATCCTCTTGGAGTTACAGTAGGCCCTGTACTAAGAGCCCTGCAAGCTCTTGGAGGATTGGCTACCTCAGGGAGGTGTGGCCTAATATGCAAAGGAGTTCTTGCTACATAAGAAGCCGTTAGGGCACACACCCCTGATGTAGCCAATCCTCTTGGAGTTACAGTAGGCCCTGTACTAAGAGCCCTGCAAGCTCTTGGAGGATTGGCTACCTCAGGGAGGTGTGGCCTAATATGCAAAGGAGTTCTTGCTACGTAAGAAGCCGTTAGGGCACACACCCCTGATGTAGCCAATCCTCTTGGAGTTACAGAAGGCCCTGTACTAAGAGCCCTGCAAGCTCTTGGAGGATTGGCTACATCAGGGAGGTGTGGCCTAATATGCAAAGGAGTTCTTGCTACATAAGAAGCCGTTAGGGCACACACCCCTGATGTAGCCAATCCTCTTGGAGTTACAGTAGGCCCTGTACTAAGAGCCCTGCAAGCTCTTGGAGGATTGGCTACCTCAGGGAGGTGTGGCCTAATATGCAAAGGAGTTCTTGCTACATAAGAAGCCGTTAGGGCACACACCCCTGATGTAGCCAATCCTCTTGGAGTTACAGTAGGCCCTGTACTAAGAGCCCTGCATGCTCTTGGAGGATTGGCTACCTCAGGGAGGTGTGGCCTAATATGCAAAGGAGTTCTTGCTACATAAGAAGCCGTTAGGGCACACACCCCTGATGTAGCCAATCCTCTTGGAGTTACAGTAGGCCCTGTACTAAGAGCCCTGCAAGCTCTTGGAGGATTGGCTACCTCAGGGAGGTGTGGCCTAATATGCAAAGGAGTTCTTGCTACATAAGAAGCCGTTAGGGCACACACCCCTGATGTAGCCAATCCTCTTGGAGTTACAGTAGGCCCTGTACTAAGAGCCCTGCAAGCTCTTGGAGGATTGGCTACCTCAGGGAGGTGTGGCCTAATATGCAAAGGAGTTCTTGCTACATAAGAAGCCGTTAGGGCACACACCCCTGATGTAGCCAATCCTCTTGGAGTTACAGTAGGCCCTGTACTAAGAGCCCTGCAAGCTCTTGGAGGATTGGCTACCTCAGGGAGGTGTGGCCTAATATGCAAAGGAGTTCTTGCTACATAAGAAGCCGTTAGGGCACACACCCCTGATGTAGCCAATCCTCTTGGAGTTACAGTAGGCCCTGTACTAAGAGCCCTGCAAGCTCTTGGAGGATTGGCTACCTCAGGGAGGTGTGGCCTAATATGAAAAAGAGTTCTTGCTACATAAGAAGCCGTTAGGGCACACACCCCTGATGTAGCCAATCCTCTTGGAGTTACAGTAGGCCCTGTACTAAGAGCCCTGCAAGCTCTTGGAGGATTGGCTACCTCAGGGAGGTGTGGCCTAATATGAAAAGGAGTTCTTGCTACATAAGAAGCCGTTAGGGCACACACCCCTGATGTAGCCAATCCTCTTGGAGTTACAGTAGGCCCTGTACTAAGAGCCCTGCAAGCTCTTGGAGGATTGGCTACCTCAGGGAGGTGTGGCCTAATATGCAAAGGAGTTCTTGCTACATAAGAAGCCGTTAGGGCACACACCCCTGATGTAGCCAATCCTCTTGGAGTTACAGTAGGCCCTGTACTAAGAGCCCTGCAAGCTCTTGGAGGATTGGCTACCTCAGGGAGGTGTGGCCTAATATACAAAGGAGTTCTTGCTACATAAGAAGCCCTGTTAGGGCACACACCCCTGATGTAGCCAATCCTCTTGGAGTTACAGTAGGCCCTGTACTAAGAGCCCTGCAAGCTCTTGGAGGATTGGCTACCTCAGGGAGGTGTGGCCTAATATGCAAAGGAGTTCTTGCTACATAAGAAGCCCTGTTAAGGCACACACCCCTGATGTAGCCAATCCTCTTGGAGTTACAGTAGGCCCTGTACTAAGAGCCCTGCAAGCTCTTGGAGGATTGGCTACCTCAGGGAGGTGTGGCCTAATATGCAAAGGAGTTCTTGCTACATAAGAAGCCGTTAGGGCACACACCCCTGATGTAGCCAATCCTCTTGGAGTTACAGTAGGCCCTGTACTAAGAGCCCTGCAAGCTCTTGGAGGATTGGCTACCTCAGGGAGGTGTGGCCTAATATGCAAAGGAGTTCTTGCTACATAAGAAGCCGTTAGGGCACACACCCCTGATGTAGCCAATCCTCTTGGAGTTACAGTAGGCCCTGTACTAAGAGCCCTGCAAGCTCTTGGAGGATTGGCTACCTCAGGGAGGTGTGGCCTAATATGCAAAGGAGTTCTTGCTACATAAGAAGCCGTTAGGGCACACACCCCTGATGTAGCCAATCCTCTTGGAGTTACAGTAGGCCCTGTACTAAGAGCCCTGCAAGCTCTTGGAGGATTGGCTACCTCAGGGAGGTGTGGCCTAATATGCAAAGGAGTTCTTGCTACATAAGAAGCCCTGTTAGGGCACACACCCCTGATGTAGCCAATCCTCTTGGAGTTACAGTAGGCCCTGTACTAAGAGCCCTGCAAGCTCTTGGAGGATTGGCTACCTCAGGGAGGTGTGGCCTAATATGCAAAGGAGTTCTTGCTACATAAGAAGCCGTTAGGGCACACACCCCTGATGTAGCCAATCCTCTTGGAGTTACAGTAGGCCCTGTACTAAGAGCCCTGCAAGCTCTTGGAGGATTGGCTACCTCAGGGAGGTGTGGCCTAATATGCAAAGGAGTTCTTGCTACATAAGAAGCCATTAGGGCACACACCCCTGATGTAGCCAATCCTCTTGGAGTTACAGTAGGCCCTGTACTAAGAGCCCTGCAAGCTCTTGGAGGATTGGCTACCTCAGGGAGGTGTGGCCTAATATGCAAAGGAGTTCTTGCTACATAAGAAGCCGTTAGGGCACACACCCCTGATGTAGCCAATCCTCTTGGAGTTACAGTAGGCCCTGTACTAAGAGCCCTGCAAGCTCTTGGAGGATTGGCTACCTCAGGGAGGTGTGGCCTAATATGCAAAGGAGTTCTTGCTACATAAGAAGCCGTTAGGGCACACACCCCTGATGTAGCCAATCCTCTTGGAGTTACAGTAGGCCCTGTACTAAGAGCCCTGCAAGCTCTTGGAGGATTGGCTACCTCAGGGAGGTGTGGCCTAATATGCAAAGGAGTTCTTGCTACATAAGAAGCCCTGTTAGGGCACACACCCCTGATGTAGCCAATCCTCTTGGAGTTACAGTAGGCCCTGTACTAAGAGCCCTGCAAGCTCTTGGAGGATTGGCTACCTCAGGGAGGTGTGGCCTAATATGCAAAGGAGTTCTTGCTACATAAGAAGCCGTTAGGGCACACACCCCTGATGTAGCCAATCCTCTTGGAGTTACAGTAGGCCCTGTACTAAGAGCCCTGCAAGCTCTTGGAGGATTGGCTACCTCAGGGAGGTGTGGCCTAATATGCAAAGGAGTTCTTGCTACATAAGAAGCCCTGTTAGGGCACACACCCCTGATGTAGCCAATCCTCTTGGAGTTACAGTAGGCCCTGTACTAAGAGCCCTGCAAGCTCTTGGAGGATTGGCTACCTCAGGGAGGTGTGGCCTAATATGCAAAGGAGTTCCTGCTACATAAGAAGCCGTTAGGGCACACACCCCTGATGTAGCCAATCCTCTTGGAGTTACAGTAGGCCCTGTACTAAGAGCCCTGCAAGCTCTTGGAGGATTGGCTACATCAGGGAGGTGTGGCCTAATATGCAAAGGAGTTCTTGCTACATAAGAAGCCCTGTTAGGCCACACACCCCTGATGTAGCCAATCCTCTTGGAGTTACAGTAGGCCCTGTACTAAGAGCCCTGCAAGCTCTTGGAGGATTGGCTACATCTGGGAGGTGTGGCCTAATATGCAAAGGAGTTCTTGCTATATAAGAAGCCGTTAGGGCACACACCCCTGATGTAGCCAATCCTCTTGGAGTTACAGTAGGCCCTGTACTAAGAGCCCTGCAAGCTCTTGTAGGATTGGCTACCTCAGGGAGGTGTGGCCTAATATGCAAAGGCCTATGTGCTGTATAGACAAAATGGAGGTGAGAAGAACAATGCTGGGTGCTTTGGATCCCCACTGAGGAGAAAGGCAAGGTACAAGTGAAGGAAATAAATAACTGAACAAAAACTGCCATTCTAGCAACAAAGAAATGGAAGTCTCCCACAGCTACCCTGGGACCTGGAAGATGGTCACAACCAGAGTTCCCTTTAAGCTGAGTTAATGTGAGCTGGCTCACAGTTTTTTTAGTCTCCGGCTCACAGATTTTTGTCTTAGCTCGGGGAAAATCGGCTCAGGGCAAGCTAACTGATGCAGCAGCTCAAAACGTTAATGCCGGTAGCTCACAAAGTAGAATTTTTGCTCACAAGACTCCACAGCTTAGAGGGAGTACTGCTCACAAGGTTTTCTGTCTGCTCAGTTTGGTGCAATGGTGAAGTGTGTGGACTCTCATCTGGGAGAACCGGGTTTGATTCCCCACTCCTCCACTTGCACCTGCTGGAATGGCCTTGGGTCAGCCAGAGCTCTCTTATCTGGGAGAACCGGGTTTGATTCCCCACTCCTCCACTTGCACCTGCTGAAATGGCCTTGGGTCAGCCAGAGCTCTCTTATCTGGGAGAACCGGGTTTGATTCCCCACTCCTCCACTGGCACCTGCTGGAATGGCCTTGGGTCAGCCAGAGCTCTCTTATCTGGGAGAACCGGGTTTGATTCCCCACTCCTCCACTTGCAGCTGCTGGAATGGCCTTGTGTCAGCCATAGCTCTCTTCTCTGGGAGAACCGGGTTTGATTCCCCCACTCCTCCACTTGCAGCTGCTGGAATGGCCTTGGGTCAGCCAGAGCTCTCTTCTCTGGGAGAACCGGGTTTGATTCCCCACTCCTCCACTTGCAGCTGATGGAATGGCCTTGGGTCAGCCAGAGCTCTCTTATCTGGGAGAACCGGGTTTGATTCCCCACTCCTCCACTTGCAGCTGCTGGAATGGCCTTGTGTCAGCCATAGCTCTCTTCTCTGGGAGAACCGGGTTTGATTCCCCCCTCCTCCACTTGCAGCTGCTGGAATGGCCTTGGGTCAGCCATAGCTCTCTTCTCTGGGAGAACCGGGTTTGATTCCCCACTCCTCCACTTGCAGCTGCTGGAATGGCCTTGGGTCAGCCATAGCTCTCTTCTCTGGGAGAACCGGGTTTGATTCCCCCCTCCTCCACTTGCAGCTGCTGGACTGGCCTTGGGTCAGCCATAGCTCTCTTCTCTGGGAGAACCGGGTTTGATTCCCCACTCCTCCACTTGCAGCTGGCTGCTGGAATGGCCTTGGGTCAGCCATAGCTCTCTTCTCTGGGAGAACCGGGTTTGATTCCCCCCTCCTCCACTTGCAGCTGCTGGAATGGCCTTGGGTCAGCCAGAGCTCTCTTATCTGGGAGAACCGGGTTTGATTCCCCACTCCTCCACTTGCAGCTGCTGGAATGGCCTTGGGTCAGCCAGAGCTCTCTTCTCTGGGAGAACCGGGTTTGATTCCCCCACTCCTCCACTTGCAGCTGCTGGAATGGCCTTGGGTCAGCCAGAGCTCTCTTCTCTGGGAGAACCGGGTTTGATTCCCCACTCCTCCACTTGCAGCTGCTGGAATGGCCTTGGGTCAGCCACAGCTCTCTTCTCTGGGAGAACCGGGTTTGATTCCCCCCTCCTCCACTTGCAGCTGCTGGAATGGCCTTGGGTCAGCCAGAGCTCTCTTATCTGGGAGAACCAGGTTTGATTCCCCACTCCTCCACTTGAAGCTGCTGGAATGGCCTTGGGTCAGCCAGAGCTCTCTTATCTGGGAGAACCGGGTTTGATTCCCCACTCCTCCACTTGCAGCTGCTGGAATGGCCTTGGGTCAGCCCGAGCTCTCTTATCTGGGAGAATCGGGTTTGATTCCCCACTCCTCCAATTGCAGCTGCTGGAATGGCCTTGGGTCAGCCACAGCTCTCTTCTCTGGGAGAACCGGGTTTGATTCCCCACTCCTCCACTTGCAGCTGCTGGAATGGCCTTGGGTCAGCCATAGCTCTCTTCTCTGGGAGAACCGGGTTTGATTCCCCACTCCTCCACTTGCAGCTGCTGGAATGGCCTTGGGTCAGCCACAGCTCTCTTCTCTGGGAGAACCGGGTTTGATTCCCCACTCCTCCACTTGCACCTGCTGGAATGGCCTTGGGTCAGCCACAGCTCTCTTCTCTGGGAGAACCGGGTTTGATTCCCCACTCCTCCACTTGCACCTGCTGGAATGGCCTTGGGTCAGCCGTAGCTATCGCAGGAGTTGTCCTTGAAAGAGCAGAGGCTGTGAGAGCCCTCTCAGCCCCACCCACCTCACAGGGTGTCTGTTGTGGGGGAAGAAGATAACTGTAAGCCACTCTGAGTCTCTGATTCAGAGAGAAGGGCGGGGTATAAATCTGCAGTCGTCTTCTTCTTATCTGGGAGAACCGGGTTTGATTCCCCACTCCTCCATTGCACCTACTGGAATGGCTTTGGGTCAGCTAGAGCGCTCTTATCTGGGAGAACCGGGTTTGATTCCCCACTCCTCCACTTGCACCTGCTGGAATGGCCGTGGGTCAGCCATATCTCTCTTATCTGGGAGAACCAGGTTTGATTCCCCTTCCTCCACTTGCAGCTGCTGGAATGGCCTTGGGTCAGCCAGAGCTCCCTTATCTGGGAGAACCGGGTTTGATTCCCCCCTCCTCCACTTGCAGCTGCTGTAATGGCCTTGGGTCAGCCATATCTCTCTTATCTGCGAGAACCAGGTTTGATTCCCCACTCCTCCACTTGCAGCTGCTGGAATGGCCTTGGGTCAGCCAGAGCTCCCTTATCTGGGAGAACCGGGTTTGATTCCCCACTCCTCCACTTGCAGCTGCTGGAATGGCCTTGGGTCAGCCAGAGCTCCCTTATCTGGGAGAACCGGGTTTGATTCCCCCCCCCCTCCACTTGCAGCTGCTGGAATGGCCTTGGGTCAGCCATATCTCTCTTATCTGGGAGAACCAGGTTTGATTCCCCACTCCTCCACTTGCACCTGCTGGAATGGCCTTGGGTCAGCCAGAGCTCTCTTATCTGGGAGAACCGGGTTTGATTCCCAACTCCTCCACTTGCACCTGCTGGAATGGGCTTGGGTTAGCCAGAGATCTCTTATCTGGGAGAACCGGGTTTGATTCCCCCCTCCTCCACTTGCAGCTGCTGGAATGGCCTTGGGTCAGCCATAGCTCTCTTCTCTGGGAGAACCGGGTTTGATTCCCCACTCCTCCACTTGCAGCTGCTGGAATGGCCTTGGGTCAGCCATAGCTCTCTTCTCTGGGAGAACCGGGTTTGATTCCCCCCTCCTCCACTTGAACATATGAAGCTGCCTTATACTGAATCAGACCCTCAGTCCATCAAAGTCAGTATTGTCTACTCAGACTGGCAGCGGCTCTCCAGGGTCTCAAGCTGAGGTTTTTCATGCCTACTTGCCTGGACCCTTTTTGGTTGGAGATGCCAGGGATTGAACCAGGGACCTTCTGCTTACCAAGCAGATGCTCTACCACTGAGCCACCATCACTCCCCTAGCCACCATCACTCCCCTGCCACCATCACTCCACTTGCAGCTGCTGGAATGGCCTTGTGTCAGCCATAGCTCTCTTCTCTGGGAGAACCGGGTTTGATTCCCCCACTCCTCCACTTGCAGCTGCTGGAATGGCCTTGGGTCAGCCAGAGCTCTCTTCTCTGGGAGAACCGGGTTTGATTCCCCACTCCTCCACTTGCACCTGCTGGAATGGGCTTGGGTCATCTAGCGCTCTCTTCTCTGGGATAACCAGGTTTGATTCCCCACTCCTCCACTTGCACCTGCTGGAATGGCCTTGGGTCAGCCATAGCTTTGGCAGAGGTTGTCCCTGAAAGGGTAGCTTCTGTCAGAGGTCTCTCAGCCCCACCCACCTCACAGGGTGTCTGTTGCGGGGGAAGAAGACATAGGAGATTGTAAGCCACTCTGAGTCTCTGATCCAGAGAGAAGGGTGGGGTATAAATCTGCAGTCTTCTTCTTCTTCTCAGACTTGCAGCAGATCCTTTGAGTCGGCATTCCGCACGTTGCTGGCATCTACCTGGCCACCACAGTTGCGTCCAGGGGGAATGCTAGCCAGGCTTCCTGGGAACCATTTGAGGTTCCAAGACAGTCAGCCCATCGTGACCTCACAACAGCTCAATAAATGATAACGGTGTGGAAAGCACAGGCTAAAAGAAGTAAGGGGGAGGGGAGGGTGGACCAGGAAGCTCTACCTCCCCAAACTGTAATTTTAGAAGCTGTTGTGGCACAATGGCTGGCTGCGGTCCTGGAAGGAGGGTGTTCCTCAAACTAATCTACTGTTCCTCCATCTCGGCCAGCGTCTCGGGGTTAAAAATGCCTTTGCTGCTCGGAACTCGAAAAATCCACCCTGTCCTTTGCGTAAGCTGGAGGGAAACAAAGAAACTGGATTGCCCCAAGTGAGTAAGCAGCTGAGATAGTTTCAAGAGGGTAGCCGTTTTGGTCTGAAGCAGAAGTCGTCGATTCGATTCCAGTAACACCTTAGAGATCAACGATGTTTTTTGGAAGATAAGCTTTAAACTTGGACTTTCAGAAAGTTATACCCTGAAAATCCTGCTGGTGTTTAAGATGCTACTGGATTTAAATCTACTCATGGTCAAAATGGCATTTTGGAAGACGTTTCCCCAGTCCAAGGCCACTCACCACACTGAGTTTCTATACGACTCCTGGGCTGCCTTTCAGACACTGCTGTCTGCCCAACTACAATATACGAGCATACGAGAAACCATGTTGGATCCAGCCAGCGGCCTATCCAGAACAACACTCTGTGTTGCAGTGGCCAAAACCCTGTAAACTCAGAGAAAGGCAGTATATAAATTAAAATTATCAATAAAGAAATCTAGGTGCCATCAGGAAGTCCATCAGCGGAGCCAGAACTCCAGAAGCCCTCCCACTCTTGCCCCCCAAATAAGATTTCTATAATGGTTGGTAAATCAAAAGCAGGTTTGCAATTTACAGATTTATACCTGAACAACACCTGAACAGCATACTCAAGATTACTACAGCACAGACATTTTCCTCCAGATTTTGATGCAAGAAGTGTCAGCTCAGTTATCTGAAACTGTTAAATAAACAAAATATTGCAAAAGTGGTAATCTGTTAACATGTTTTCTTTTAAGCTATAAAAAAAAAATCTTTGTAGTACCTGCTGCTGAAATGGTGGCATTTTAATCTGCACAGCCAATCAGAAGCAAGAAGCAGTCGCAAACTGGGAGCCCAGGTTGTATTTGGTGCTTTTAACTTGGTCAAGCCATGACATGGACGGCCTGTGCTAGCTTGACCTCATCAGATCTCAGAAGCTAAGAAGCAGGGGTGTCACACATGTGACCCAAGGGCCAAATCAGGCCCCCGAGCAACTGGCTGTCATCGGCTTCCTTCTCCCTCTTTCTTGCTTCCTTCTGCACAACAGCTTGCTTTGCCAGGCTTGCTCAATTGCACAGGTGCTACAGCCTCTATTTTCTCCACTGGCTGAGGCTCCTCCCTTGTTTCTTCAATCTAAGGAGCCCCAAGCGTTTTAACCTTTCTTCACAGGGAAAGTGTTCCAAGATAAACCACCTCCGTTCATCTCTTGCCTTGAAAACCCAATGAGGGTTGCCATAAGTCAGCTACGACTTGACGTGCTTTCCACCACCAACTTGTTCAAGGATTAGTTACCATAGAGATAATCTACTTAAGAGAATATTAAAATAGATTATGCCCAGACAGGGGACAGGTCAGAGGTAGAGCGGTGGTGGAGCTTACATTCCTTATATGGGGCACACCAGTTAGGGCTACGTACGACGTGATGAACTTTCGTCTTCTTGGCAGTGCACGTGAGAGGCAAAGCACAGAAGGCTTAAATGTCTGAAGAAATCTCAGGCTGAACAGATCTTCAGACATGGACCCTTCTACAGTTATTACTACGGCCTCTGGAGTGCAGCCAAGATGTAAGAGAGTTTCCAAAACTTGGTTGGCCTTCCCTAACATGGAGATATGATAAGCTTTAAGAACGTACGAACATAAGAGAAGCCATGTTGGATCAGGCCAATGGCCCATCCAGTCCAACACTCTGTGTCACACAGTGGCCAAAAAACCCAGGTGCCATCAAGAGATCCATCTGTCGGGCCAGGACACTAGAAGCCCTCCCACTGTGTCCCCCCCCCCCCGAAACACCCAAGAATACAGAGCATCACTTGCCCCAGACAGAGAGTTCCACCAATATACTGTGGCTAACAGCCACATCTGCTCCATATGTTTATCCAATGTTTGACCCATGACTGCTATTTCCCATAATGTCACCCATCACTGCTTTATTTCAGGGGTTTCTGGGGACTTCCTGTATTTGGCACGGGACCCAGAATGCAGTTGGCTGCTTCTTCAGACAACAGGCTTGGTTTTTTTCTACAAGTTCTAGTTCAAGCCAAACTTCAGGTCACCACCAACATGGAAACAACCAGCTCTTTGGCAAGATTTTTTGCGAGAATGTGACAGCATCACCTCACACAGTGGCCAACCAGCTCCTCTGGAGGGCCAACAACAGGGCAGAGAGGCCGAGGTCTTCCCCTGATATGAACATCAGAAGAGCCCTGGTGGATCAGAGCAGTGAGGGTCCATCTAGCCCAGCATCCTACCTCACACAGTGGCCAACCAGTTCCTCTGGAGGGCCAACAACCGGGCAGAAAGGCCGAGGCCTTCCCCTGATAAAATATCAGAAGAGCCCTGCTGGATCAGAGCAGTGAGGGTCCATCTAGTCCAGCCTCCTGTCTCACACCTTGGCCAACCAGTTCCTTTGGAGGGCTAGCAACAGGGCAGAGAGGCCGAGGCCTTCCCTGATAAAAACATCAGAAAAGCTGTGGTGGATCAGACCAGTGAGGATCCATCTAGTCCAGCCTCCTGTCTCACACAGTGGCCAACCAGTTCCTCTGGAGGGCCAACAACAGGGCAGAGACACTGAGGCCTTCCCCTGAGAAGAACCTCAGAAGAGCCCTGTTGGATCAGACCAGTGAGGGTCCATCTAGTCCAGCCTCCTGTCTCACACAGTGGCCAACCAGTTCCTCCGGAGGGCCAGCAGCAGGGCAGAGAGGCTGAGGCCTTCCCTGATATGAACATCAGAAGAGCCCTGATGGATCAGACCAGTGGTCCATCTAGCCCAGCATCCTGTCTCACTCAGTTCCTGCAGAGGGCCAACAACAGGCCATGGGAGGCCAAAGTCTTATCCAGATGTTGCCTCCTGGCTCTGGGATTTAGAGGCTGACTGCCTCTGAGTGAGGAGGTTCCCTTTAGCCACCATGGCTAGGAACCACTGAGAGACCTATCTTCCATTAATCTACCTGATCCCCTTTTAAAGCTGTATATTCCTGTAGCCATCACTAAATCCTCTGGCAGCAAACTCCACAATCACTCACTGTGTAACAAAGCAGTTCTTTTTGACCATTTTGAATCCAGCTTCATGGGATGCTCTTTAGTTCTAGTATTTTGGGAGAGAGGGAGAAATTTCTCCATCAACTTCTTCAGCTTAGGACCAGGCACTCCACGAGCATTATATGCTATTTCATATTCACAAAACTTGGAGGAGAGGTGAATGGGCAAGAAGGACAACAGGGTTGTTGGTGTCTGCCCGCCATTACGGAACATTCTCCCCTTTCCCAAGTATTAGTACCGTCACTAGATAAGAAAATAAGAACATAAGAGAAGCCATGTTGGATCAGGCCGATGGCCCATCCAGTCCAACACTCTGTGTCACATAAGAACATAAGAGAAGCCCTGTTGGATCAGGCCAGTGGCCCATCCAGTCCAACACTCTGTGTCACATAAGAACATAACAAAAGCCATGTTGGATCAGGCCAGTGGCCCCTCCAGTCCAACACTCTGTGTCACATAAGAACATCAGAGAAGCCATTTTGGATCAGGCCAATGGCCTATCCAGTCCAACACTCTGTGTCACATAAGAACATAAGAGAAGCCATGTTGGATCAGGCCGATGGCCCATCCAGTCCAACACTCCGTGTCACATAAGAACATAAGAGAAGCCATGTTGGATCAGACCGATGGCCCATCCAGTCCAACACTCCGTGTCACATAAGAACATAAGAGAAGCCATGTTGGATCAGGCCGATGGCCCATCCAGTCCAACACTCTGTGTCACATAAGAACATAAGAGAAGCCATGTTGGATCAGGCCAATGGCCCCTCCAGTCCAACACTCTGTGTCACATAAGAACATAAGAGAAGCCATGTTGGATTAAGCCAATGGCCCCTCCAGTCCAACACTCTGTGTCACACAGTGGCCAATATATTATCAGGTGAAGGCACTTTTTGTTTCCAGTTCACTTTTCGTAACCGCCTCCCTTTCTTATCCCAAGGTCTAGCTGCTTTTTAACAGTGCTCTAATCGTAGTTTTGGCTACCTTTGGTCTGCCGAGTGGCTAATCAATGTGCTGGCTGAGATGTGTAAACTGTATGTGGCTTTTGTGTTCTTTATTGTGTTTTTCTAGCGAAAGCTTAAGAGCCCCACGGCGCAGAGTGGTAAAGCTGCAGTACTGCAATCCGAGCTCTCTGCTCATGACCTGAGTTCAATCCTGGCAGAAGCTGGGTTCAGGTAGAAGAAGAAGAAGAAGATGATGATGATGATATTGGATTTATATCCCGCTCTCCACTCCGAAGAGTCTCAGAGAGGCTCACAATCTCCTTTACCTTCCTCCCCCACAACAAACACCCTGTGAGGTGGGTGGGGCTGGAGAGGGCTCTCACAGCAGCTGCCTTTTCAAGGACAACTTCTGCCAGAGCTATGGCTGACCCAAGGCCATGCTAGCAGGTGCAAGTGGAGGAGTGAGGAATCAAACCCAGTTCTCCCAGATGAGAGTCCGCACACTTAACCACTACACCAAACTGGCTCTCACAGGTAGCCGGCTCAAGGCTGACTCAGCCTTCCATCCTTCCGAGGTCGGTATAATGAGTACCCAGATTGCTGGGGGGAAAGTGTAGATGACTGGGGAAGACAATGGCAAACCACCCCATAAAAAGTCTGCCGTGAAAATGTCATGATGCAACGTCACCCCAGAGTCAGAAATGACTGATGCTTTCACCTTTACCTTTTAGTGATAGCTTATGGGGCACCACAGTACACCGTCCAGTGAAAATGCGGTAAATGTTTTATGTTATATAAGACAAGCAGATGAGAAAAGGAAAGGGGGAGGAGGAAAGAAATGAAGGCGGTAGGCTTGTGTTTACCTTTGCAGATCTTTGTATTATCACACAAGTGAAGGGTGAAGTAAGTATCCAAGAGACGAAAGCCGTTCCTATTGATGACGTTCCGGGCTGCGATGTTCCGAAGGTGCCGAAGACGCCGCTACGAAAGGAAAGACAAAGCAAACGTCATTCAGGACGACAATGCTGGCAGGAGTAGCATCGTAGACAACCTTTGCTACTTTTACAGGAAGAGAGACGGGGCTCTCCAGAGGAACCTACTGGCCGCTGTATGAAACAGGAGGCTGCCCCTAAAGGACTATTGATCTGATCCAGCAGCGCTTTTCTTATATTCTTAATGTATTAGGGCCCCTGTATTCTGAGGAACTTTCCTGGGATGAGCAATTTAAGAAGTCCAGCTTCAATTGACAAGGTGGTGTGAACAGCATTAAGAAGACCGCAGATTTAGAAGAAGAATTGCAGATTTATGCCCCGCCCTTCTCCCTGAATCAGAGACTCAGAGTGGCTTACAATCGCCTATATCTTCTCCCCCCACAACAGACACCCTGTGAGGTGGGTGGGGTTGAGAGGGCTCTCCCAGCAGCTGTCCTTTCAAGGACAACCTCTGAGATAGCTATGGTTGAGCTAAGTGGAGGAGTGGGATGCAAGTGGAGGAGGTGCAAGTGGAGGAGTGGGGTGCAAGTGGAGGAGTGGGGAATCAAACCCGGATCTCCGAGATAAGAGTCCACACACTTAACAACTACACCAAACTGGCTCCCCTCCTTCCTGTTGCAAGGAGTTTTTATCATTCCTGTATCTCCAGCCACTGACCAGATCACACCTGGTCTGCAAGACATTTCCCAGGGCTTCTTCCTGGAGATTATTCCTGGATCTCTTTGACCCTCAAGTCTTCCAAATCTCTGTTCCCTGTTTGGAGAAAGGGAAGAGCTTGAGCCACTCATTATTTCTCCTGCTAGATCTACTAGCATTTGTATGAAGGGGATTTATACCCCACCCTTCTCTCTGAATCAGAGTCTCACAGCGGCTTACAATCTCCTTTATCTCCTTCCCCCACAACAGCCACCCTGTGATGTGGGTGAGGCTGAGAGAGCTCTCCCAGAAACTGCCCTTTCAAGGACAGCTCTGCGAGAGCTATGGCTGACCCAAGGCCATTCCAGCAGCTGCAAGTGGAAGAGCGGGGAATCAAACCTGTTTCTCCCGGATAAGAGTCCGCGCACAATTACCTGCACAATTACCCCAAGGCACAAAGAATCAGCGTTGGGAGGCTGGCCAGAACAACATGAAAAAAGACAGAACTTGTTCCACCCCTATATGAACATATATGAACATATGAAGCTGCCTTATACTGAATCAGACCCTTGGTCCATCAAAGTCAGTATTGTCTTCTCAGACTGGCAGTGGCTTTCTAGGGTCTCAAGCTGAGGTTTTGCACACCTATTTGCCTGGACCCTTTTTTGGAGATGCCGGGGATTGAACCTGGGACCTTCTGCTTCCCAAGCAGATGCTCTACCACTGAGCCACCGTCCCTCCCCTGATCGTGACTCCATAGCGAGTGTGTGTGTCTCCACCCTTCACTTGCTCAGCAACCGTCCTTACCTTCCAATAATGTTTCCGCTTTACAAATGGAAACCTGGGACTTACAGATGCATTCAAGCATGCACAGATGCATAAATAAGTCTTGCACAGCAGACTCAGCTCGCAAGACGCTTGCCTCGTCAGTGTTTTATCTTCCGGAACAGCAATAAAGATGGAGTCAATGCAAGAGCCGAGTCAGCAGTGAAGCTATCTTCACTTGAGCGATCTCAAGAAAATCCCATCTTGATCTATCTCAAGAAAATCTTGATCTCTCTAAGTTGCTAATGGGACCAGAACAGAGGTGGCCGAACTTGCTTAACGTGAGAGCCACATAGAATAAACGTCAGATGTTTGAGAGACACGAGACATGAACATAAGATGTGGGAGGGAGGGAAGGAAGGAAGGAAAGCAACTTTAACTTTAAATGCATTCTCCAAGCCTCCAACTGGCTTGGCTTCGAGATGTGATGTCAAGAGACGAGCGCCTTCCCCAAGCTGGCTGACAGAGCAGTGGGGGCTACAAGAGCCACACAACATGGCCTAAGCCACCGTTTCGCCACCCCTAGACTAGAAACTAGCTCTTCTACAGCAGACCAACACAGCTGCTCTCTGAACCTATCTTCACAACATTTATGCAATTTCAGAGCGTTTTCACACACTTTGGTGTGTGCCAGTTTGGTGTAGTGGTTAAGTACGTGGACTCTTATCTGGGAGAACCGGGTTTGATTCCCCACTCCTCCACTTGCACCTGCTGGCATGGCCTGGGGTCAGCCAGAGCTCTGGCAGAGGTTGTCCTTGAAAGGGCAGCTGCTGTGAGAGCCCTCTTAGCTCCACCCACCTCACAGGGTGTCTGTTGTGGGGGGAGAAGATATAGGAGATTGTAAGCCGCTCTGAGTCTCTGATTCAGAGAGAAGGGCGGGGTATAAATCTGCAGTCTTCTTCTTCTTCTTTATCTTGCTCCAATCCTTGAAAAAGCCCAGAGACGTTCCAACTTTGAAGGCTCCTTCCCACAAACAACTCTGTGCAAACAGGGAACCTATCTCTCCTCCCCTCCCTCCTCCTTTTGCTTATCGTGCTGGTTTTGTATTTGCGGAGAGCTTTTAACCTAGGGCCCGTTCCAAAATGTGAATCTGTGCGACGCACGACCTGCAGTCTGAAGCAACACCGTCCATTCTACTGCTGCAGCATTCTTGCTCTTTGTTGCCCCAAATATGCAAAAGCCAGTCATTATATTCCTAGTTTAAGAACATACAATGCATAATCCATAACTTTTGTTAGCATATGAACAGGGCCAGCCTTGCCGCAAGAAGAAGAAAGATGATGATATTGGATTAATATCTCGCCCTCCACTCTGAATTTCAAAGTCTCAGAGGGACTCACAACCTCCTTTATCTTCCTCCCCCACAACAGACACCCTGTGAGGTGGGGGAGGGGGCTGAGAGAGTTCTCACAGCAGCTGCCCTTTCAAGGACAACCTCTGCCAGAGCTATGGCTGACCCAAGGCCATTCCAGCAGCTGCAGGTGGAGGAGTGGGGAATCAAACCTGGTTCTCCCAGAGAAGAGAGCTCTGGCTGACCCAAGGCCATTCCAGCAGCTGCAAGTGGAGGAGTGGGGAATCAAACCCGGTTCTTCCAGATAAGACAACTAAGGCTGACCCAAGGCCATTCCAGCAAGTGCAAGTGGAGGAGTGGGGGAATCAAACCCGGTTCTCCCAGATAAGAGAGCTCTGGCTGACCCAACGCCATTCCAGCAGCTGCAAGTGGAGGAGTGGGGAATCAAACCCGGTTCTTCCAGATAAGAGAGCTCTGGCTATGAGGCCCAAGCCTTGGGAACCCCACAACATGTCAATTCTGGAAAAAGAATTATGCCTTGCTGAGAAAAATGTATAGTCTCTTACCTCAGGGTTGAACTTTCTCCAAATGTCTTCTAGATTTTCCTGTTTAATCAACTCAAAGAAAGAATTGGGCAGCTTCCCTTCTTTATCATTCTTCTTTGGACTTGATCTGTCAAGGTTATTTTGTATTGTCCCATTGAAATCACCCATCATCAATACCTGGTCATAAGTCTCTTCGTCCATTTGTCTATTTATGTCTTTAAAGAATTTGTCTTTCGCTCCATTGGGTGCATAGAGTCCTAGTAGTAACGTTTTTTTCGCCTCTATCGTCACCTCAACAGCAATGTATCTTCCTTCTTTGTCTTTAAAGATTAATTTTGGGTCAAGTTGTTCTTTAATGTAAAAAACCACCCCTCTTTTCTTTTGCTCTGCTAGTGAAAAAAATTCCAACCCCAAATTTCTATTCCACAAAAATTTACTGTCCTTGCGTTGTATATGAACTTCCTGTAAACAAATTATATTACATTTTTGCTTTTTAATCCAATGAAATGTTCTCCTTCTTTTCTGTGGTGAATTTAGTCCATTTATATTCCAAGATAGTAATTTGTACTCCATTATGATGTTGGTTCTTTATTTTCTTCAAAAAAGCTATGCATCTCTTGTTCGCTTCTTATTGTAATCCTTTTGCCATTTTGTTCAAATCCAAGACCCTCTGGTATTATCCATCTATATCTTGTGCCCTCTGCACGCAACTGATCGGTTAGCTTCTTGTACTTTTTCCTATCGCTGATCACTTCTCTTGGTAGCTCTTTCATTATTTTAACTCTGCTCCCTTCTATTGCCCAGGCTTTTTGGTACCCTTTCCTCAAAATTTTCTCTGCCACTTCTTTTGATCTTAATCTTATGACGATGTCTCTTGGCAGACCTTTATTTTTCGCATAAACTGAGTTAACTCTGTAGGCACCCTCCAACATACTCTTAAATCTGTCAGGGTCTTCTTCTATGTACTCAGTGATGATATCCACCATATAGCCTTTTAAATCTGTGTCTTCTTTTTCAGGTACCCCTCTTAGACGCACTTGTGACTCCAGCAACTTACAGTCGTGTATTATGACCTTTTCTTGAATTTTTAGCAAGGCAGAGGCCTGTGTATCCACTTTCATCTCTACCTCTTTCACTTTATTTTGAGTCTCTTCCTTAAAATTCTCTATCTCCTTCTTAAGGTCTCCAACTTCTTTTTTAATATCTTTTTTTATTGCCAAATGCAATTTGTCCATAGCTTTTAACATTTTTGCCTCCAGAGCGTCAAATTGAGCCTGCATCTTGTCAAATGATTGGGCTCTTGCACGTGTTGTTCTTTCTACTGACATATAAAAAATCACCAAACCTTAAAAAAATCCCCACATAAAATTTAGCATCCAATCCAATAGCTTAGAGCCAGTTCTTTCAGATGAGACTAGTTTCGTTTTTCTCCCTTCTTCCTGAGCAAAGATATTGAATTTTAACAATTTTGACAGTTTTTCTCCCTTTTAAAATGGCAATCGTTATTTCTCTATGGTACAGTTCCAGCCTAGAGAGGTCTCTCTTCGTCTTTCTTGATCTGAGTCTTGGACTCAATTCCTTCCTAGTTCAAAGGTCGGATGTCACAGCTCTTGTTGTCCTTATAGGCTCTGATTTATTGTCCAGCCCCTTTTAGTTTCACTTCCTGTCACAGCTTAGACTGATCTCGTGTCTAATCTCGCAGTTTTTTGAGCTGCATGAAGAAACCGCAACCACAAAAATTCACAACAATATGTCCTTTCTCCAAAATATCCTTGAAGGCAACTGTTTTTACGGCGTTCAGTTCTCCCAAGCTGAATTCCCTTCCTGCTGTGCCCCCACTCAGCTCAGTTCATTCTAGGTTCTGCAGTTTATGGGCATATATACACGGCAACTCTCTTTTCTTTCTTCTGCGTCACCAGCTTCCCATTGCCAACTTTCACTCTTATCTTGAAAGGTTTTTTTTTTTGCTGTTGTTCACATCCACAGCCACAGAGCTCAGCTTAACAAGGTAAAAGTTTTTTTTCCATTCAATTATGCTTTGCCTTCGTCTATTATTAATCCACTCAGTGTTTAAACTATATTCAAAGTCTCTCAGAGTGAAGATAAGAATGATGAGTCTACCTTTTAGATGTTCTCAACTCCCCCGGCTGCTATTTTCTTGCAATTAAAATCAGTCCTTCTAGCGTGCTTGGATTCCGACAGCCTTAAGTGACCGAAGTCACTTTAGAGTCACTGCAGACGATGGTTGACATTCCATTGCCGGACATCAAGAAATGAAGGAGTCAGTTCCCTGACTGCTCCAGTTCGATATCAACAGCATTAAAGGAAGATAAGTCGTCTTGGATTAACCCTTGCCTAGGGTTAATGAGCATAGACCTTATCAGGGGTCTTTAATACCCTGAACAGTGACAATAAAATCCCCCTCTGTTAGGGAGCTGCAGACTGTCTTCCAGCCAAACAGGAATTGAGATTCTTCCAAAGGTTTGGGCGGACCATAATCCAATATGCTGGTCAACAAAATTGCAAAGAAAATCAAGAAGATGGAGAATTAATGAGGATTTACTACAAAATAAAGACACTGTATCATTCTTAGAAAAGGAGACTGCAGCATTCTTCCAAATAAATGAAACGGATGATATGGAATATCCAACAGTATGGGACACTTATAAAGCAGTAATGAGGGGTATATTAATTACATTGAATAATAAAGACAAAAGAGCAAGAGAAGAAAGGCTGTCAACACTGCAAAATGAAATAGATAAAAAAGAAAAGGACTTAAAAAAAAAGACCAGGGAAGAAAAAATTAATAAAAGAAATTACGATATTACAATCCCAAGTTAAACATTTGCTGAATAAAGAATTAGAATGGAATTTAAAAAATTTGAAACAGAAATCGTTTGAAAGTGCAAACAAACCTGGTAAATACCTGGCCTGGCAATTAAAAAAAAGGAAAGAAAATAAGACTATAAATAAAATCATGGCAAATGGGAAAACAGTAGTGGATCAAGAAGGAATTAAAAGAGAATTCTTTAAATACTATGCAAATTTATTCAAGGGTGTGAATGTAAGTAAAGAAAAAGTGGAAGAGTATCTACGAAACATTCAGGTGGCACCTTTGACGGAACATATGAAAAAGATATTAAATGACCCAATAGAGAAAATTGAAATAGAAGCAGCAATAAAAGCAATGCAAGAGGGTAAAGCTCCAGGGCCAGATGGATTCACGTCAAAATTTTACAAATCTCTCAAGGATGAATTAACACCCAAACTGTTGAAGTTGTTAAACACGATAAGAGAAGAAGGGAAAATCCCAAAGACCTGGAGGGAAGCTGTAGTCTCTCTGATTCCTAAGGAAGATAAAGATAGCACAAACGTAAAAAATTATAGACCAATCTCATTGTTGAATAATGACTATAAGATCTATACAAGAATTTTAGCAGAGCGACTGAAACAATACCTGACCAACTTTATAAACAAAGACCAAGCGGGATTTCTTCCTAAAAGACAAATAAGGGACAATGTAAGAGCTGTTATTAATGTTGTGGAATACTATGAAAAGCATCCGGAAAAAGAAGTGGCCTTATTTTTTGTTGACGCAGAGAAAGCCTTCGACAACTTAAATTGGGACTTTATGTTTGCGGTAATGGAAAAAATTAATTTAGGGGAACAATTTATAAAAATGACAAGAGCAATATATACAGATCAGCATGCAAAATTGTGTATAAATGCAGACCTTACCAAAGAATTGAAAGTGAGTAAAGGAACAAGGCAAGGATGCCCGCTATCACCATTGTTGTTTATAATGACTCTTGAAATTTTGTTACAACAAATTCAAAAAGATGAAAAAATAGAAGGTCTAAAAATTAGAAGATTCTCTTATAAATATAAAGCTTTTGCAGATGATATAGTGTTCATAATGGAGAATCCGGTTCAAGTGTCACCACTGCTGTTAGCTAAGATAAAAGAATACGGAGAACTAGCAGGATTATACATAAATAAGGAGAAATCGAAATTCCTCTGTAAAAACATGCAACCAAATAAAACAAACGAACTACAAAAGGTGACAGGTTGTGAAGTCACAACCAAAGTTAGGTACCTTGGAATAGAGATAACAATGAAGACATTGATTTATACAAAAACAATTATGAAAAACTGTGGTGTAAGATGGACAAAGATTTGATGAAATGGAATAAACTCAACTTGTCCTTACTGGCAGGATAGCTGCAATCAAAATGAATATTTTGCCAAGGATAATGTATTTGTTTCAAACCATCCCGATTGTAAAAGAAGCAAAACAATTCAACAAATGGCAAAGGAAAATCTCTGATTTCATTTGGGCCGGAAAGAAACCAAGGATAAAGATGAAGATCTTAACGGATGCCAAAGAGAGAGGAGGTTTTCAACTTCCCGATCTAAGACTATACCACGATGCAGTTTGTTTGACATGGATAAAAGATTGGATAATGCTGTTAGATAAAAAACCTTTGTGGTTAGAAGCTCACGGAAATAGATTCGGCTGGCATGCATACATGTACTATGGGAAGAATAAAATGGATGGTTTTTTCTCTCACCACTATGTCAGAAATACATTACTAAATACTTGGATAAAATACAAGAAATACGGGGACGAGAGAAAACCATTATGGATAGTGCCAGCAGAAGTAATAAAAATAACAGCTGATTCTGAAGAAAAAAGAGAAATGTCATATAACCAACTGCTTAAGATTCAAGGAGACAAAATTGAATTAAAAACCTCAGAAGAGCTAAATAACAATTATGATTGGTTTCAAATGCAACAAATTAAAAGTTTGATGGAAAATGACATAAAATCAGAGGGGATTAGACGAGAACAAACAGAACTGGAAAGAGTCCTGTTAGGTGACAATGAAAAATTGATATCAAAAGTATATAAGTTATTATTGAAATGGTCTACAGAAGAAGAAGTAGTAAAGTCTCAAATGGTCAAATGGGCAATTAATGTGAATAGAGAAATACAAATGGAAACATGGGAGCACCTCTGGAAGAACTCAATGAAGATATCAACTTGTCAAAGCATTAAGGAGAACTGTTTTAAAATGATGTATAGGTGGTATATGACTCCGAAAAAATTGGCTAAGATAAGTAAGAAAATGTCGGATAGATGTTGGAAATGTAAAAAACATGAAGGTTCTTTCTTCCATATGTGGTGGACATGTGAAAGAGCGAAAGAATTCTGGAAGATGATACAACAAGAAATCACCAAAATTTTGGGCTATGATTTTAAGAAAATTGCAGAGACGTTTTTACTTGGATTACAATTAGAAAAATACCCAAAAGAAGACAGGACTTTAATTTGGTACCTGTTATCAGCTGCTAGGACTTTGTACGCGCAGCTTTGGAAGCAAGAAAAAATACCAGAGAAATGGGAATGGACCATGAAAGTTTTATCGTGGTGGTGAAATGGACAAATTAACCAGAACACTAAGAGACTATGATTTAGAGATATTCAAAAGGGAGTGGAGAAAATTTAAAGGATATATGGAGAAAACTTGGAAAGTAAAGAAATATTGGACATTTTTTTAGTTGTAAGAATATATATACGGAACTTTGAGCAATCAGAAGTGCCTTTAGTATGGATTTGAACTTATAACCTCGGGGAAGTCAACATTGGAGGGAGGGGGGAGGGAAATGTCATATGGGTTATTGTGAAAAAAAAGAAAAAATTAAGAAATAGATAAGCTTTGTAACCATATGCTACCAATAAATTGTTTAAAACCAGATTAAGAGAGCTCTGGCTGACCAAAGCCATTCCAGCAGGTGCAAGTGGAAGAGCAGGGAATCAAACCCGGTTCTCCCAGATAAGAGAGCTCTGGCTGACCCAACGCCATTCCAGCAGCTGCAAGTGGAGGAGTGGGGAATCAAACCCGGTTCTTCCAGATAAGAGAGCTCTGGCTGACCCAAGGCCATTCCAGCAGGTGCAAGTGGAGGAGTGGGGAATCAAACCCGGTTCTTCTAGATAAGACAACTAAGGCTGACCCAAGGCCATTCCAGCAAGTGCAAGTGGAGGAGTGGGGGAATCAAACCCGGTTCTCCCAGATAAGAGAGCTCTGGCTGACCCAACGCCATTCCAGCAGCTGCAAGTGGAGGAGTGGGGGAATCAAACCCGGTTCTTCCAGATAAGAGAGCTCTGGCTGACCCAAAGCCATTCCAGCAGGTGCAAGTGGAAGAGCAGGGAATCAAACCCGGTTCTCCCAGATAAGAGAGCTCTGGCTGACCCAACGCCATTCCAGCAGCTGCAAGTGGAGGAGTGGGGAATCAAACCCGGTGGTTCTTCCAGATAAGAGAGCTCTGGCTGACCCAAGGCCATTCCAGCAGTGCAAGTGGAGGAGTGGGAATCAAACCCGTTCTTCCAGATAAGAGAGCTATGGCTGACCCACAGCCATTCCAGCAGCTGCAAGTGGAGGAGTGGGGAATCAAACCCGGTTCTCCCAGATAAGAGAGCTCTGGCTGACCCAAGGCCATTCCAGCAGCTGCAAGTGGAGGAGTGGGGAATCCAAACCCGGTTCTTCCAGATAAGAGAGCTATGGCTGACCCAAAGCCATTCCAGCAGGTGCAAGTGGAAGAGCAGGGAATCAAACCTGGTTCTCCCAGATAAGAGAGCTCTGGCTGACCCAAGGCCATTCCAGCAGCTGCAAGTGGAGGAGTGGGGAATCAAACCCGGTTCTCCCAGATAAGAGAGCTCTGGCTGACCCAAGGCCATTCCAGCAGCTGCAAGTGGAGGAGTGGGGAATCAAACCCGGTTCTCCCAGATAAGAGAGCTCTGGCTGACCCAAGGCCTTTCCAGCAGCTGCAAGTGGAGGAGTGGGGAATCAAACCCGGTTCTCCCAGATAAGAGAGCTCTGGCTGACCCAAGGCCATTCCAGCAGCTGCAAGTGGAGGAGTGGGGAATCAAACCCGGTTCTCCCAGATAAGAGAGCTCTGGCTGATCCAAGGCCATTCCAGCAGCTGCAAGTGGAGGAGTGGGGAATCAAACCCGGTTCTCCCAGATAAGAGAGCTCTGGCTGACCCAAGGCCATTCCAGCAGCTGCAAGTGGAGGAGTGGGGAATCAAACCCGGTTCTCCCAGATAAGAGAGCTCTGGCTGACCCAAGGCCTTTCCAGCAGCTGCAAGTGGAGGAGTGGGGAATCAAACCCGGTTCTCCCAGATAAGAGAGCTCTGGCTGACCCAAGGCCATTCCAGCAGCTGCAAGTGGAGGAGTGGGGAATCAAACCCGGTTCTCCCAGATAAGAGAGCTATGGCTGACCCAAGGCCATTCCAGCAGCTGCAAGTGGAGGAGTGGGGAATCAAACCCGGTTCTCCCAGATAAGAGAGCTATGGCTGACCCCAAGGCCATTCCAGCAGCCGCAAGTGGAGGAGAGGGGAATCAAACCCGGTTCTCCCAGGTAAGGGTCCGCACACTTAACCACTACACCAAACTGGCTCTCAACCATAAGTTGAGCGAACTTATAAGCTGCAGCCAACTTATGGTGACACTACAGGGTTTTCAAGGCAAGAGACCAACGGAGGTGATTTGCCATTGCCTGCCTCTGCGTAGGCAACCCCCGACTTCTTTAGTGGTCTCCCATCCAAGTCCTAACCCTGCTTCTTCCTCTGACAGAGCCTCTTCTCTAACACCTGGGGGTTGCTGCCCTTTTCCAAGCTTATTAATACCACAGGTGAGATGGAAGCCCAGGCTGACCACTTTCTGTGGAGCTTGACTAGAAGCATGAGCATAAGAAAGACGTCATGTTAGATCAGGCCACAAAATGGCTGCCACAGTTTACAGTTCGGCGTAGTGGTTTAAGTTCGATGTAGCGGTTGAGAGACAGTTCGCTGTAGTGGTTAAGTGCCCGGACTCTTGTCTTGGAGGACCAGGGTTTGATTCCCGACTCCTCCACTTGCAGCTGCTGGAATGGCCTTGGGTTAGCCAGAGCTCTCGCAGAGCTGCCCTTGAAAACCTCACAGGGTGTCTGTTGTGGGGCAGGGAGGTCAAGGAGATTGTGAGCCACTCTGAGACTCTTGAGAATTCAGAGTGGAGGGTGGGATGCAAATCCAGTGTCGTCATCGTCTTCTTTTGAGAGTCAAGGATCCCTTCATCAAATATAGGGGAGCTTTGGGTCTTGAAAGCTCCTACTCCCAAAATCTCTGAGTGACTACTGGATTCACAATCTAGCCGGTTTGGGAATGATGATTACATTTCCCCCCCTGGATGAATGCAGAAATACACCAAATTTTGAGTCTCCAAGTTAGTCTGCAGAAACTTTTATTTTATTCACTTCGTTTATACTGCTCTTTTCTCCCCAGCGGGGGGCCACGAAGTGGCTCATGTTGCTCTCCCCTCTTCCATTTATCTTCACAACAACCTATGAAGTAGGGGAGGCAGAGAGCATGTGAGGTCCCAGGTTCAATCCCTGGCAATCTCCAAAAAAGGGTCCAGGCAAGTAGGCATGAAAATCCTCAGCTTGAGACCCTGGAGAGCCGCTGCCAGTCTGAGAAGACAATACTGACTTTGATGGACCAAGGGTCTGCTTCAGTATAAGGCAGCTTCATATGTCCATATGTCCATGACTGGCCCAGAGTCACTCAGTGAGCTTCCATAGCAGAGTAAGGATTCGAACCTTGGTCTCTTAGATCCCAGTTCAACACTCTGCTATTCTGAAAGAATAGCTTGGCTCACTATCTACCCCGTCCTCCAATGTGGCTCCAATTCCTCCCCCCCCCCATATCTATTATAAGGAATTCTAATGCCACTTCAATACTCCTAGTTTGGACTGTTTCAAAGTATTTGGCAAGCATTCACAACATACGAGCGGCAAAATTGTGTCACCGACATTGCTGCTAAAGCCGGAAGAGTTGCAAAACTTATTTTCCTGGGACTTAGGGGCAACGGTCTAGACAGGATTGCAAGAAAAGTGTTCTCCTTGCATACTTGGTGTGTGTGCGCGCGTGTGCACCGTTTAACGTCTGGTTTGAAATTCCTCAAGGATTCTTCAACGATAAGTGAAAGCAAAGTTTGCATTGTAACCAAGTTTCCCTCCAGCTGTTAAAATAATATGCGTTCCAGAGAAATTGGCCTCGTTTCCCAGTGCAATTAAAATCAAATCAATGGAACTGGATTACTGCATTCATCAAAGCCTCACTGAGACAATCCACTCTGGCTGCCAGTTATTTATTTCAAACATCTGACTGCCACCTTTCTGCCCAACTAAGGCCCTCAATTACCCCTCCACTATCCCACCGTCTGTCTTTTCTCTATCAATAGTCTTCTGGCCCCAAACCTAGAACTCGACCTATGATCTGCTCTACAGGCACAGCAGCTTGTTGGAACAAGTGTTAGATGTGGGTATAGTGCTAGACTACAAGCAGTGGTGTTATGCCAGCCTAGGGTTGCCAAGTGCCCACTTATGATGGAAGGGCTTCTTCTGATGGCCTCAAACCACACACCCCCCACCCGAAGACTAGCAGGTCTTCTCTGACTGTCCCTGCTGGTGGACCTCCTGATGGCCCCTGGGTTTTGACCACAATGTGACACAGAGTGTTGGACTGGATGGGTCATTGGCCTGATCCAACATGGCTTCTCTTATGTTCTTATGTGACACAGAGTGTCGGACTGGATGGGGCCATTGGCCTGATCCAACATGGCTTCTCTGATGTTCTTATGTGACACAGAGTGTTGGACTGGATGGGCCTTTGGCCTGATCCAACAGGGCCTCTCTTATGTTCTTATGTGACACAGAGTGTTGGACTGGAGGGGCCACTGGCCTGATCCAACAGGGCTTCTCTTATGTTCTTATGTGACACAGAGTGTTGGACTGGAGGGGCCATTGGCCTGATCCAACATGGCTTCTCTTATGTTCCTATGTGACACAGAGTGTCGGACTTGAGGGGCCACTGGCCTGACCCAACATGGCTTCTCTTATGTTCTTATGTGACACAGAGTGTCGGACTGGAGGGGCCACTGGCCTGACCCAACATGGCTTCTCTTATGTTCATATGTGACACAGAGTGTTGGACTGGATGGGCCATTGGCCTGATCCAACAGGGCTTCTCTTATGTTCTTATGTGACGCAGAGTGTTGGACTGGATGGACCACTGGCCTGACCCAACATGGCTTCTCTTATGTTCTTATGAAAAAGGTCCAGGAGCAAAAAGAACGTAGCAAAAACAAGGTTGTGAGTTCCCCTTCGTTGGCAGTCTTCAAAACGCGTCTGGATGATTATTTTTGGGAGATGCTTTAGGCTGATCCTGCATGAAGCAGGAGGCTGGACAAGATGGTCTGTATGGCCCCTTCCAACTCTAGGATTCTATAATTCTATAATAAGACACCGTGTCTGGCTAGAAAACTGAATTTGACATAAGCACATGTAGAGACATTCTACATCCCTGAAAACACCATAATTTTGGGCAATGGCCAGAGAATTCCCTGATGCGCTCACATTGCACATGGGTTTTTGGGAAGACATGATGTCATTTCTTCCTCTGGCTCTGCCCCAAAATTCCTGGAAATGACAGCCACTGGCTAGGGGGTATTCTAGAGCAGGGGTGTCCAACATGCAGTTTGGGGGCCGAATCAGGCCCCCGGAGGGCTCCTATCAGGCCCCCAAGCAACTGGCTTTCATCTGCTTTCTTCTCCCTCTCTCTCGCTTCCTTCTGCCATAACAGCTTGCTTTGCAAGGCTTGCTCAATCGCACAGGAGCTACAGAGCAAAACCTCTATTCTCTCCACTGGCTGAGGCTCCTCCCTTGGGGAGAAAGGGGGGGAGGAATAGCTTGCTTTGCCGGGCTCTCTCAATTGCACAGCAGAGCTACTGAGCCAAGCCTCTCTTCTTCTGTTGGCTGAGGCTCCCCACCCCCACCCCCGGGGAAGGAAGGAAAGAGCCAGAGCTTCCTTTACCAGTTCCCTGGAACCCGTGGAGAAATACAAAGAAAGCATCCTTAAGACCAATGCCTACATTTTAAGCACCTTCTAAGTTTTCAAAATGTATATATTTGTGTTTGCCTGTGTTCTTTATAAAGTTTATATCTCTGCTACCTAATCATAAGTAGGTACGCATATGGCCGGCCCAACAAGGTCTCTGTTATGTCAGATCCGGCCCTCATAACAAATGAGTTCGACACCCCTGTTCTAGAGCATCCTGCCAGAGGGAGGGAGGGAGGGAGGGAGAGAGAGAGGGAGAGAGAAAGAGAGAGAGAGAAGAGAGGAGAGAGAGAAAGAGAGAGAGAGAAAGAGAGAAAGAGAGAAAGAAAGAGAGAAAGAAAGAAAGAGAGAGAGAAAGAGAGAGGAGAAAGAGAGAAAGAGAGAGAGAGAGAAAGAGAGAGAGAGAGAGAGAAAGAGAGAAGATGAGAGAAAGAGAGAAAGAGAGAAGAGAGAGAAAGAGAGAAAGAAAGAGAGAAAAGAAAGAGAGAAAGAAAGAGAGAAAGAAAGAGAGAAAGAAAGAGAGAAAGAAAGAGAGAAAGAAAGAGAGAAAGAAAGAGAGAGAGAAAGAAAGAGAGAGAGAAAGAAAGAGAGAGAGAGAGAGAGAGAGAAAGAAAGAAAGAAAGAAAGAAAGAAAGAAAGAAAGAAAGAAAGAAGAAAGAAAGAAAGAAAGAAAGGGACAACAACATGAGCTCCCAAGGACATCGCTCTAATGACTCCAGCATCATGGATGTACCAAACAAAGGGCCAGAGACAGGGCAGACCTGGCAGCCTTAAAGAACACTGCAGGATGGCAGCCAGGGCTTTTTTCGGAGCAGGAACTCCTTTGCATATTAGGCTACACCCCCTCCCCTGCGTTGTAGCCAATCCTCCAGGAGCTTACAGGGCTCTTCTTACAGGGCCTACTGTAAACTCCAGGAGGATTGGCTAAATTGGGGGTGTGTGGCCTAATATGCAAAGGAGCTTCTGCAAAAAAAAAAAAAAAAAGTCCTAATGGCAGCCCAAGACACTTCTGGGAAGAGGCTATTTATTACCAGTTCTATAAAACGCACAGCCTGCTGTCTGCAGCAGCTCAACAAACCAGCAATTGCTCAGTCAGGCGGCAAAACTACCCCCTTAGGGCTTTAGAAATTAGGTCGCATTACTCCAACCAGGGTGGTAGAAAACGGCATCCCGTTGCAGCCGACGTACGGCAACCCCGTGGGGTTTCCAAGGCAAGAAACGAAGCTGGGTTGCCACCAGCTGCCTCTGCGTAGCAACTCTGGAGGTCCGTGCTGGTCTCCCATCCCAATAACTAACCAGGGCTGACCCTGCTCAGCTTCTGAGATCTGATAACACTGAGAGAGCCTCGGCCCTACAAGTCAGGGCAGGGTATCCCAAACTTTTTTCCCCCCATGGCCCAGTTATTTTTACACTTCTCCTTCGTCGCCCACTAAAATTCGGGGGTGGAGCCGGGAGACAGGAATTATGTCACAGAGACGGGGAAAGGAAGAAAGGAAAATGGAGCTCAGGTTTTGCAGCCTGTATCAGTCTTCAAGGCTAACTTTTTCTGCACAACGCAGAGACGGGGGAAGGAAGGAAGCAGAGCTCATGCTTTGTTGGGGGCGGGGCTAGCTTTGGCTTTTCTTGTGACCCAGTATTGAGGTTTCTGTGGCCCTGTGCCGAGTCGTGACCCTGCAAATGGGAAACACTGAGTCAGGGCAACCCGAATAGAGCAACTGCTTTTCCCCCTGAGCGCTGCATGCAGATTCTACCTTCCATTTTGTTCTGTATATTCCTATAGGCGGAAGAAGCAGCGTTGGTTTTATACTCTGCTGCCCTTCACTGCCCAAAGGAGCCTCAGAGAGGCTTACAGTCTCCTTCCATTCCCTTCCTCTCCCCCACAACACACACTGTGTGAAGTAGGAAGGGCTGAGAGAATTACATCACAGAGACGGGGAAAGGAAGGAAAATGGAGCTCAGGTTTTGCAGCTTGTATCAGTCTTCAAGGCTAGCTTTTTCTGCACAATGCAGAGACGGGGGAAGGAAGGAAGCAGAGCAGAGCTCATGCTTTGTTGGGGGCGGGGCTAGCTTTGGCTATACGCCCCTCTTCACACTGCACGAAGTTCTACATTAGGGGTGGGGAACGTCCATCCCAAGGGCCGTTTACGGCCTTTGAGATCATTAGGTGTGGCCCTCGGGGATTGCTGGGCTGAGCCAAGCCACATGGCAGCCTCCCTGGGGCCTTGCTGGCCAGCGAGGATCATGGGGCCCAGCCACACTGTGTAGCGGCCTCCCCAGGGCCTGGCAGGGATTGTGGGGCCCAGCTGCACTGCGCGACAGCCTCCCTGGGGCCTGGCTGGCCAGCCAGGATTGCTGCGGGGCCGGGAAAAGTTACTGCCACAATTCAGGTAAGTTTCCCCCTCCTTTCTTTATTTGCATTAATTTCGATGGCCTGAATCTAAGTGGATAAATTTGTACGGCCCGCAAGCGATGTTAGAAATATCCATACGGCCCTTGGCGGAAAAAAGGTTCCCCACTCCTGTTGTGCGTGATCTCCCTTGAACCGGGATAGCTTGGGCGAGCCTGCTCTTGCCGAATCTCGAAAGCTAAGCAGGGTTCGTCCTGGTCAGAATTTGGAAGGGAGACCATCGAGGAATATCAGGGCCACGACGTGGAGGCAGGCGATGGCAAACCACCTCTGAACGTCTCCTGCCTCGAAAACCCCGCGGGCTCACCCAGAAGTCAGCTGCAACGTGACGGCAAAAACATTTCTCTTGCTCTGGCATTTTCCAAACAGTGCCCATCAGTGTTCCCTCTAAGCTGAGTTAGTGAGAGCTAGCTCACAGATTTTTAGCCTCCAGTTCGCACATTTTTGTTTTAGCTCAGGAAGGATGGAAGCCCACAGCACACTAATTTATGCAGGAGCTGACGACTTTAATGCCAATAGCTCACAAAGTAGAATTTTTTGCTCACAAGACTCTGCAGCTTAGAGGAACACTGGCGCCCAACATTTTTTCCAGAATCTATTAATATAAGAAGATGATGATATTGGATTTATATCCTGCCCTCCACTTCGAATCTCAGAGTCTCAGAGCAGCTCACAATCTCCTTTATCTTCCTCTCCCTGTGAGATGGGTGGGGCTGAGAGTACTCTCACAGCAGCTGCCCTTTGAAAGACAACTCCTGCGACAGCTCTGGCTGACCCAAGGCCATTCCAGCAGCTGCAAGTGGAGGAGTGGGGGAATCAAACCCGGTTCTCCAAGATAAAAGAGTTACGGCTGACCCAAGGTCATTCCAGCAGGTGCAAGTGGAGGAGTGGGAAATCAAACTCAGTTCTCCCAGAGAAGAGAGCTATGGCTGACCCAAGGCCATTCCAGCAGCTGCAAGTGGAAGAGTGGGGAATCAAACCCAGTTCTCCCAGATAAGAGAGCTATGGCTGACCCAAGGCCATTCCAGCAGCTGCAAGTGGAGGAGTGGGGAATCAAACCCAGTTCTCCCAGATAAGAGAGCTATGGCTGACCCAAGGCCATTCCAGCAGCTGCAAGTGGAGGAGTGGGGAATCAAGCCCGGTTCTCCCAGATAAGAGAGCTATGGCTGACCCAAGGCCATTCCAGCAGCTGCAAGTGGAGGAGTGGGGAATCAAACCCGGTTCTCCCAGATAAGAGAGCTGTGGCTGACCCTAGGCCATTCCAACAGCTGCAAGTGGGGGAGTGGGGAATCAAACCCGGTTCTCCCAGATAAGAGAGCTGTGGCTGACCCAAGGCCATTCCAGCAGGTGCAAGTGGAGGAGTGGGGGAATCAAACCCGGTTCTCCCAGATAAGAGAGCTCTGGCTGACCCAAGGCCATTCCAGCAGCTGCAAGTGGAGGAGTAGGGAATCAAACCCGGTTCTCCCAGATAAGAGTCCGCACACTTCACCACTACACCAAACTGGTGTACACAAAACCACGCTTTGCCACAAAACCGTTCCGCTTATGATCGCCTACCTGTTCTGCCCACCGGATGAACATTCTTAAGTGAAACTGAAGTGTCTCTTTTCACTTTCAAAGACTCGCTTATATTCTGCTGAAATTTCCCGAGACTGAGTCGTGCCTCGCGATGACTATTTGTGGAAAAAATGAACAGAGTCACGCCAGCAGCTCTGAACAGGCCCCGGTGCAGGGGAAAAGATTTTATGCAGTAAGAGGAAGGAGGAACTGTGAATAGTTTAGCAGATATATTGAGCCCAACCCTGGATTCCACAGAAATGATACCTTCTGGTTCAGATTCTTCCGCTTCCTACAGTTATGGAATCTGCCAGTAACTAGACTTGTACTAGTTCCTCTGGGGTCCTGATAGCCCGTCAAGTAACTAGACTTGTGGCAGGGAACAAGTGTATTTCTAACCGCAATGGATTCAGGTTTCTTTAATTTGTAAGAGAACACGGAGAACAGTAGATCAGCCCCTCCAGCCAATGGCGCCTCAGCCAATGGAGAAAATAGAGACTTTGCTCTGCAGCTCCTGCGCAATTCAGCAAGCCTTGCAAAGCAAGCTGTTATTGAATCATAGAGTTGGAAGGGACCTCTAGTCCAACTCTATGATTGTAATCTAGTCCAACTCGGATATTATAGCATTGGAGAAAGTCCAAAAAAGGGCAACTAGAATGATTAAAGGGCTGGAACACTTTCCCTAGGAAGAAAGGTTAAAACGCTTGGGGCTCTTTAGCTTGGAGAAACGTCGACTGCGGGGTGACATGAGAGAGGTTTACAAGATAATGCATGGGATGGAGAAAGTAGAGAAAGAGGTACTTTTCTCCCTTTCTCACAATACAAGAACTCGTGGGCATTCGATGAAATTGCTGAGCAGTGTATATATATATATAAAATTTTAGCCACTGTGTGACACAGAGTGTTGGACTGGAGGGGTCACTGGCCTGATCCAACATGGCTTCTCTTCTGTTCTTATGTGACACAGAGTGTTGGACTGGATGGGCCATTGGCCTGATCCAACAGGGCTTCTCTTATGTTCTTATGTGACACAGAGTGTTGGACTGGGTGGGCCATTGGCCTGATCCAACATGGCTTCTCTTATGTTCTTCTGTGACACAGAGTGTTGGACTGGGTGGGCCATTGGCCTGATCCAACATGGCTTCTCTTATGTTCTTATGTGACACAGAGTGTTGGACTGGGTGGGCCATTGGCCTGATCCAACATGGCTTCTCTTATGTTCTTCTGTGACACAGAGTGTTGGACTGGGTGGGCCATTGGCCTGATCCAACATGGCTTCTCTTATGTTCTTATGTGACACAGAGTGTTGGACTGGGTGGGCCATTGGCCTGATCCAACATGGCTTCTCTTATGTTCTTATGTGACACAGAGTGTTGGACTGGGTGGGCCATTGGCCTGATCCAACATGGCTTCTCTTATGTTCTTATGTGACACAGAGTGTTGGACTGGATGGGCCATTGGCCTGATCCAACATGGCTTCTCTTATGTTCTTATGTGACAGAGTGTTGGACTGGATGGGCCACTGGCCTGATCCAATAGGGCTTCTCCGCTTCGGTGGGGTAGGGTGGGATATAAATCGAATGAAATAAAATAAAAAATAAATAAAAATTATGTTCTCATGGATGAAAAAGAAGCCACTGCCTTCATTCTGCAAGACCTGAGCATGGCTGTTAATGGTAGAACGTTTGGGAGCCGTTAATTCATAGGGCGGCCTTAAATAGGAAACTATTCATTCTTATTTATGGGGTTTATTGACAACACTTAACACACACACAGCTTAATTGTGTTAGTCTGTGTCCTTTATAAAGTTTCTATCTCTGCTACCTAATCTTAAATAGGTACACGTACAGCCTGGCCTGACATGGCCCTGCCCGAGAAGGTTTTTTTTATGTCAGATCTGGCCCTCACAACAAATGAGTTCGACACCCCTGATCTAGAACCCACTGGTTTGTCTTTTTCGACAATCTACAATCAGGCGGCCCCAAGCTGAATAAACTGCAAGAGGGATATGAACGCCCGCCCCATTCAATCACAACAAAGCCAAGGACGAGAGATTTCATATAAACCGTTTTAGCATTCGTTTTTACATTTGTTTTTACACTCGTCCCGGGTTCCAGCTGCCTCCCACACTTTCCTGTGTCAGAAATGGACCCTTGGCCCAGATACCTAGCTCTGATACCCTGCAGGCGACAGTATCGGAAGACAGCTCTTTCTCACCATCTGTCCCAAAGAAAAAGAAACAGCATGAACACCAGACCAGGAGTGGCCAAAATGTGGCTTCGAAGTCTCATGTGGCCAGGCCTGTAGCCAGAACATTTTAGGTGGGAGGACCCACGGAATAAAATTTCCGATGGAGGGGCCCCCCACTCTGGTGGCTCCCACTCTCTCCGCCGCCGCTGCTCTGGTGGCCCAATCTCCCCACCACTCTGGTGGTCCCTGCCCCCCTCTGTGGCGCCTCCCCAGAGTGGCGGAAAGAGTGGGGGCTGCGAGAACAGCGGGGAGAGCGGGACTGCCAGGAGGGGCCATACAGGTCGAAGGGGGTCTTTAGTGGGGAGGCCGCCCCCGCGGCTACGGGCCTGCATGTGGCTCCCGAAGGTCAAAGAGGAACTTAATGCAGGCTTACTCTCAAATAACCATGCTTAGCATCGGGACCTCGGTCAGTCTCTTGAGCGCTGACCAATAGGAAGACGGCAATTTCCACCACGTGCGAAGCGGAGAAGAAGGGGGGGAAAGGCAAGCTTGCACGTTGTTCTCTATCACAGAGGATGCCCAGAGACCTAGAGTGGGGAAAGAGTGCAAGAGCCGAGGGAGCCATTGGATGCAGGAACAGAATTAAAGAGGGCTGTGCAGTGTTCCCCTTAAGTTTCCTAGCTCTTCTAGGAGCTGCATGTACTAACCCTGCTGTCAAGGCAGAGATGTAGAATGAAAACGGAAAGAAAGCACTGGCAAACAGTGGCCGGTGATTTATATGGCACATGCATGCTTCCCTCTCTCACTGGTGCCAAAAAATAATTCCCCAACCTTTCCTTACGCTGGTCTTATGGGGACTGTTATTCCCAGCTTTTAGTTGTTTAAAAGAAGTCTCCTTCTAGCACGGTTGCGTTGCCGAGTGCATACGTATCAATTTCATCTCTCTGTGCAAACAAAGCTATGGAGAGTTTTAATAAAGACGTGTGTAATATTCGTTCATTTCTTGCGGCTCACAAACACCTAACGTTTATTCCAGGCGGCTCTTACGTTGAGAAGTATGGCCACCCCTGCACTAGAACATGAAAACATTTACGAAATGTTATCTGGTGAAGTGTGCTTGCGCACCGAAGCTTATACCCGGCATTAAACTGGGTTGGTATTAAATGTGCCACTGGACCAACACGTCTACCCACCTGAATCTATTACAAAATCAATGCACCAAGGAGCAAAACAGACTTTGGATTTCACTCACCATCAAATTTCCTTTGCCAAAAAAAAAAAATGTTTAACACACACATTTTTGAGTTGGAAAGGACCCCCAGGGTCATCTAGTCCAACTCCCTAAAACAATGACACCATTTAAAGAATCATAAAAAAATCATATTCTAATCATAAAGGACTCCTATCTCAAATATATCAAGTTATGCTTCGTCTCAAAGAGAATCGAAATATACCATACCAAGCTAAATGGCAAAAACTATGTAAAGCAACCTTAGCGCCAGAAATTTGGGATTGAATTTGGAATAGTTATGAGACACTATCTTCTGTTATAGAAATTAGACAACAAATATTAAAAATTATGACTTTCTGGTATCACACCCCCCTTCAACTCTCATGCTTTATACCTAATTTATCACCAAAATGCTAGAAAAATTGCAATGGAGAAGGCTCATATCTACATATCTGAGCCTGCTTTGGTGGGGAGGGCGGGATATAAATAAAAGGTATTATTATTATTATTATTATTATTATTATTATTATTATTATTATTCTCTCTCTCTCGGCTTGGCTTCGCGAACGAAGATTTAAGAAGGGTGCAATAGTCCACGTTTGCTGCAGGCTCGCTGGTGGCTGACAAGACCAATGTGGGACAGGCAGGTCCGACCACAGCGGCTGCAGGGAAAAGTCTGATTTAGGGTTGGTCCTGTAGCAGTGCGATTCTTCCTCAGTCTCCGTTTGTCCTCAAGATTGCTATTATTACATTGCTGGATATATTGCCCTTTTAATATTTCCATTTTGGACTATGATAACACAGCAAGCTCAGAAAATTACAGGCGATGAAATTGAGATCTCCCCAGAATCTTTATTATTGAACTTGTGTTTAAATGAATCCATCCCACTTACTGTTAAGAAAACAATAGCTTTATTATTATATGCTGCCAAAGTTACAATAGCTTTATTATGGAAAGACAAACGCAAACCTACAATTGAACTCTGGGATAAGAAACTGTGGTCATTATATATAACGAGTAAAATAACTGTAAATGTACAACCATCGACTAATAATTTTCATTTTGTAAACTCTGAAGCTACATGGTTTCCAATACTAGACCAGTTCACTTCACAGAACGAAATTCCAAATCTTGTGAATAAACGGTATCTTTATCAAATGTTGTAATAAGTGTCAAGATGGATTATAGACAGTGAGATGGACAAATTAACTAAAACTTTAAGAGACTATGACTTAGACTTATTCAAAAAGGAGTGGAAGAAATTCAAAGGATATATGGAGAAAGAGTGGAACGTAAAAAGACATTGGACAATTTTTTAGTATTAATCAAAAGTATTACATTTTGATAGATTAGTGGTACCTTTAGAATTAACTGGAAATTTATAACTTCGGGAAAGTCAATATTGGAGGGAGGGGGGGTGAAATATCATATGGTTTAGTATAAGAAAAAGTTAATTAAATATTGTAACCATGTGTTATTAATAAATTGTTAAAACACAAAGATGGATTATAGACAGCGGTTGCATTACTGCCTTTATTTTTGTTTTCATTTTTTAATTTATAATACCAGCAGGTTATTTGATATAATTTTAACAACATCTGTAATAACTGTACAATTTGTGTTTGTACTGTTGGAACCCAATAAAAATTGTTATTTAAAACGCACACAAACACACCTAAATTCACATTCAATAGCACCTTAGAGACCAACAAGATTTCCAAGGGTATAGGTTTTTGAGAGTCAAGCCACCCTTCTTTAACTCTTGAAACCTTATACCCTGAAAATACTGAGTTCCAATCTAGCTACTGAGTTCCAATCTAGCTGGTCTACTGTCAGGGATGGCCAAACTTGCTTAACGTAAGAGCCACACAGAATAAACATCAGATGTCTGAGAGCAGCAAGACATGAACATCGAAAGCAGACAGGCAGACAGGCATCGAAAACAGACAGGCAGGCAAGCAGGCAGGCAAGCAGGAAGGTGGAGAGAGAGGTGGAAAGAAAGTAACTTAACTTTAAATGCCTTCTCCAAGCTGCCAGCTGGCTTGGCTTTGAAGAAGTGATTTAAAGAGACAAATGCCTTCTCCAAGCCAGCTGATAGGGCGATGGGGGCTTTGAGAGCCACACAATATGTGAGAAAGAGCCACAGCCTGCCCACCCCTGCCCTATATCACAACTGACTGACAGCTGAACAGCCCTCTCTAGTACAGCTGAGCAGAGACTATATTTACAAACGTGGGGAAGGAAATTTCCCATGGAGAAACAGAGCATCGTCCTACGTGACTGAATGCCACTAATGCAGCACCTATTGACAAAGCAAAAGTGTGGGACTTCGCCATCCTGCAAGCAAGCAAACCCCACAACTGCCCAACATGGTGCCTTCTCTGTTCTGGCCCCCACCTTGAGGAACAGACTGCCCAAGGAGGTCAGGAAGGCTCCTGGCTCTTCTGGCTTTCAATGAACTATGCAAAACTGAATTATTCAAGAGGGCTTTTCTGCACAGGTAATGAGACTTGCACTGCACACAATGATTCACAAAGTTAGATTAGAGACTGCGGTCAATTATTACTACCTTATTGCTTGAAGTAAGTAGGTTCCTTCAATGTGATTTTGCATCACTGAATGTGTCATATTAATATTTATGCTTTGCTTCAGTTTTGTTTTCTAGACTTCTGGTTCTTCCACAACCCAAATCCTACCTTACTGCACAGCTGGTTCAATGGTCCATGCTGTTAATTGTATTGACTCGTTCTGTGTAATCTGCCTCGACTCCCAGAGAGAAAGGCGGATGATAAATACCGCAAATATATAAATTCGTTAAAAAGAGCACAATTAAGTTGTCACTTTAGACATTTTAAGCACTTCTAGTACCCAGACAAGACTCATTGGAGAAAGTCCAGAAAAGGGCAACTAGAATGATTAAAGGGCTGGAACACTTTCCCTATGAAGAAAGGTTGAAACGCTTGGGGCTCTTTAGCTTGGAGAAACGTCGACTGCAGGGTAACATGATAGAGGTTTACAAAATAATGCATGGGATGGAGAAAATAGAGAAAGAAGTCCTTTTCTCCCTTTCTCACAATACAAGAACTCGTGGGCATTCGACAAAATTGCTGAGCAGACAGGTTAAAACGGATAAAAGGAAGTACTTCTTCACCCAAAGGGTGATTAACATGTGGAATTCACTGCCACAGGAGGTGGCAGCGGCCACAAGCATAGCCACCTTCAAGAGGGGGTTAGATAAAAATATGGAGCAGAGGTCCATCAGTGGCTATTAGCCACAGTGTGTGTGTGTGTGTGTGTGTGTGTATAATTTTTTTGGCCCTGTGTGACAGAGTGTTGGACTGGATGGGCCATTGGTCTGATCCAACATGGCTTCTCTTATGTTCTTATGTCATATTTGACCAACAAAGCATGAAGTCTCTCAAGCTCAGGAGTGGCCAAACTGTGGCTCAAGAGTCACATGTAGCTCTTTCACACATATTGTGTGGTTCTTGAAGCCCCCACTGCCCCGTTGGCTAACTTGAAAAAGGCATTTCTCTCTTTAAATCGCTTTTCCAAGCCAAACCAGCGGGTGGCTTGGAAAATGCATTTAAAATTAAAGTTGCTTTCTTTCCACCTTCACCTCCCTCCCCTTTATCTATTTGCCTTCTTTCCTTCCTTGCAGCTCTTGAACATCTGCTGTTCAAGTCTTGTGGCTCTCTAGCATCTGACATTTATTCTATGTGGCTCTTACATTAAGCAAGTTTGAGCTAGACCAGGGGTGGCCAAAGTCCAAGTTTGAGTCATTCTAGACCCTGCAGAACTATCAAGTTCACTGAACTGGTCTGAGGTGAGCACGTACTTGTGTGGAGTGCTTGCAAATCAAACACCACAACAGCTTCTAGCAAACCGGCTGTCCAATCGGCAGCCTGTACAAAAGCAAACTTAAAAAAAAAAATGGAACAAGTTTGCCTGTAACAGCAAGCTACTGGCCTCGTTCTGTTCCTATACAAATTATCTATGAGTAAACAAGAAAAAAAAAACCAAGCACAACTGATGGATAGCTTCCAAGCGCATAAAAGAACTTAAGAATCACATGGCTCCATCAATCCAAAGATCCCTTTAACCCAGCATTCTGTTTCTAACAGTGGCTAGCTGCATTCACCTCCACCCAACCGACAACCTGTGAGGTGGGTGGGGGTGAGAGGGCTCTCACAGCAGCTGCCCTTTCAAGGACAACTCCTGCGAGAGCTCTGACTGACCCAAGGCCATTCCAGCAGGTGCAAGTGGAGGAGTGGGGAATCAAACCCGGTTCTCCCAGATAAGAGAGCTATGGCTGACCCAAGGCCATTCCAGCAGCTGCAAGTGGAGGAGGGGGGAATCAAACCCAGTTCTCCCAGATAAGAGCTCTGGCTGACCCAAGGAGATTCCAGCAAGTGCAAGTGGAGGAGGGGAGAATCAAACCCAGTTCTCCCAGATAAGAGAGCTATGGCTGACCCAAGGCCGTTCCAGAAGCTGCAAGTAGAGGAGTGGGGAATCAAACCCGGTTCTCCCAGATAAGAGAGCTCTGGCTGACCCAAGGCCATTCCAGCAGCTGCAAGTGGAGGAGTGGGGAATCAAACCCGGTTCTCCCAGAGAAGAGAGCTCTGGCTGACCCAAGACCATTCCAGCAGCTGCAAGTGGAGGAGTGGGGAATCAAACCCGGTTCTCCCAGATAAGAGAGCTCTGGCTGACCCAAGGCCATTCCAGCAGCTGCAAGTGGAGGAGTGGGGAATCAAACCCGGTTCTCCCAGATAAGAGAGCTCTGGCTGACCCAAGGCCATTCCAGCAGCTGCAAGTGGAGGAGTGGGGAATCAAACCCGGTTCTCCCAGAGAAGAGAGCTCTGGCTGACTCAAGCCCATTCCAGCAGCTGCAAGTGGAGGAGTGGGGAATCAAACCCAGTTCTCCCAGATAAGAGAGCTATGGCTGTCCCAAGGCCATTCCAGCAGCTGCAAGAGAGGAGTGGGGAATCAAACCCAGTTCTCCCAGATAAGAGAGATCTGGCTGTCCCAAGGCCATTCCAGCATGTGCAAGTGGAGGAGTGGGGAATCAAACCCAGTTCTCCCAGATAAGAGAGCTCTGGCTGACCCAAGGCCATTCCAGCAGCTGCAAGTGGAGGAGTGGGGAATCAAACCCGGTTCTCCCAGATACGAGCGCTCTGGCTGACCCAAGGCCATTCCAGCAGCTGCAAGTGGAGGAGTGGGGAATCAAACCCGGTTCTCCCAGATAAGAGAGCTCTGGCTGACCCAAGGCCATTCCAGCAGCTGCAAGTGGAGGAGGGGGGAATCAAACCCAGTTCTCCCAGATAAGAGCTCTGGCTGACCCAAGGAGATTCCAGTAAGTGCAAGTGGAGGAGGGGAGAATCAAACCCAGTTCTCCCAGATAAGAGAGCTATGGCTGACCCAAGGCCGTTCCAGAAGCTGCAAGTAGAGGAGTGGGGAATCAAACCCGGTTCTCCCAGATAAGAGAGCTCTGGCTGACCCAAGGCCATTCCAGCAGCTGCAAGTGGAGGAGTGGGGAATCAAACCCGGTTCTCCCAGATAAGAGAGCTCTGGCTGACCCAAGACCATTCCAGCAGCTGCAAGTGGAGGAGTGGGGAATCAAACCCGGTTCTCCCAGATAAGAGAGCTCTGGCTGACCCAAGGCCATTCCAGCAGCTGCAAGTGGAGGAGTGGGGAATCAAACCCGGTTCTCCCAGATAAGAGAGCTCTGGCTGACCCAAGGCCATTCCAGCAGCTGCAAGTGGAGGAGTGGGGAATCAAACCCGGTTCTCCCAGAGAAGAGAGCTCTGGCTGACTCAAGCCCATTCCAGCAGCTGCAAGTGGAGGAGTGGGGAATCAAACCCAGTTCTCCCAGATAAGAGAGCTATGGCTGTCCCAAGGCCATTCCAGCAGCTGCAAGAGAGGAGTGGGGAATCAAACCCAGTTCTCCCAGATAAGAGAGATCTGGCTGTCCCAAGGCCATTCCAGCATGTGCAAGTGGAGGAGTGGGGAATCAAACCCAGTTCTCCCAGATAAGAGAGCTCTGGCTGACCCAAGGCCATTCCAGCAGCTGCAAGTGGAGGAGTGGGGAATCAAACCCGGTTCTCCCAGATACGAGCGCTCTGGCTGACCCAAGGCCATTCCAGCAGCTGCAAGTGGAGGAGTGGGGAATCAAACCCGGTTCTCCCAGATAAGAGAGCTCTGGCTGACCCAAGGCCATTCCAGCAGCTGCATGTGGAGGAGGCAGGAATCAAACCCAGTTCTCCAGATAAGAGAGCTCTGGCTGACCCAAGGCCATTCCAGCAGCTGCAAGTGGAGGAGTGGGGGAATCAAACCCAGTTACCCCAGATAAGAGAGCTATGGCTAACCCAAGGCCATTCCAGCAGCTACAAGTGGAGGAGTGGGGAATCAAACCCGGTTCTCCCAGATAAGAGAGATCTGGCTGACCCAAGGCCATTCCAGCAGCTGCAAGTGGAGGAGAGGGGAATCAAACCCAGTTACCCCAGATTAGAGTCCACACACTTAACCACTACACCAAACTGGCTCTCCACCGGGCCAGGGAGGCAGCAACAGAGTGAGCTCAAACCAGGCAGGCAGAGAGCGCAGAGATCTAGTCTGGGGAAGGAAGAAGGACCCGGGTGCCAGAGCTGCTGTCTCCTTCTCAATTCTGAAGCTGGCGGGCCAGTTTCCTTCTTCAGCCGCAGGAGGGCAGAAGGCAGGGAGACTTGCCTGGGGGGTGGGGGAGTCTCACGCCCATAGCGCAGCTCGTAGTGGGAGAGCGGTGCCAGCAGTGGCTTGTTAATGTCATTTAATGAGTTCATAGCAGAGGTGAGGTTTGGAACTGGCAAGTCCCTGAAAGCAGAGGCACAGTCTAAAGATAACAGCATTAGCGACACACAACGAAAACTGGTGAACCAAACCACCGTCTCGCTCTGTTGTCTGCAGCAGTGTGCAGTTCTCCTTCTGGCATCCCCTGAAAGCCCACAGGCTGCACGCCAAGCACAGCTGCACCTTAGACATCTCCACAACCCTTCTTCCGATCTCCTAGCTTGCTAGGAGTCTAAATCGACATACAGGAACAAGGAATTAAGCAAGTAAACTGGCCAACGTTCAACCACCAGCGGCCAGTTCAGAACGCAATCTGTTTTCCTGTTAAAACAGAACTTAGAACGAAAGGGACATGTACATTCCACAGCTGCAAGAGTGACTTTGCAGACCGACACAATTTCCCCCCTGTTTATACAAGGCAAAGGCATACATGCTCTGAAGGAAAACTGGCATACGACACGGCGACGGGAAAAGGGGACTTCGTGCAATGTGAAAACTTGACCTTGCCCTAGAAAACGGGGGAAACGACCCCGACACACTACCAACAATCCACACGGGCTTGCATTCTGTTCCGCTGAATGACTGACACAAGACGCCACTCCGACTCCAAAACTCTTAAGACCGAACCCCCCCAGATCTCAAAACAGCTTGGCTGCTCCAGCTGGCTTTGAAGCCAACCTATCACAATATTGTGCGCGATTTGGCAGCGCAGGGAATACTCCCCGTAAAGCTGGAGGCCCAGCAAATCTGTGCAACTGGCTTCCCGCAACCCACGCTTCCGACAATAACGCACGAGACGCAGGATGATTAAGCCCCTGCCTCCAGGGAAAGGCCATGGCTCGTTGGTAGAGTATCTGTTTGTCGTGTGGAAGGTCCCAAGGTTCAATCCCCGCCATCTCCGGTTTAACGGATGCGGCAGGACGGCGGAGGAAAGCGCATCAAGCCGCAACTCACTTATAGCAACCCCATGGGCAAGAAGCATTTGGAGGTGGTATGCCACTGTCTTCCTCTGCGTAGCAAGCCCCAGACTTCCTTGGTGGTCTCCCATCCAAGCTCTAAGCAGGGCCGACCTGGCTTGGCTTCCGAGATCTGATGAGATCAGGCCAGCGCAGGCTGCAGGTGGTATGAAAGACACGCATCAGAGACCCTACAGCCCTGCTGAGACAATACTGACTTTGATGGACCAAGGGTCTGATTCACTATTAGGCCCTTCCATGTGCTCACATAGAATCATAGAGTTGGAATGGACCTCCAGGGTCATCTAGTCCCACCCCCTGCACAATGCAGGAAACTCGCAATACCTCCTCCTAAATTCACAGGACCCTCATTGCTGTCACATGGCCATCCAGCCTCTGTTTAAAAACCTCCAAGGAAGGAGAGCCCACCACCTCCCGAGGAAGCCTGTTCCACTGAGGAATCGCTCTAACGGTCAGGAATGTTGAGCCGGAAACTCTTCTGATTTAATTGCAACCCACTGGTTCTGGTCCTACCTTCAGGGGCCACACAAAACAATTCCACACCATCCTCTATATGACAGCCCTTCAAGTCCTTGAAGATGGTGATCCTATCACCTCTCAGCTGCCTCCTCTCCAGGCTAAACATCCCCAGCTCCTTCTACCTTTCTTCATAGGACTTGGTCTCCAGACCCCTCATCCTCTACAGGACAGCCCTTCAAGTCCTTGAAGATGGTGATCCTATCACCTCTCAGCTGCCTCCTCTCCAGGCTAAACATCCCCAGCTCCTTCAACCTTTCCTCATAGGACGGTCTCCAGACCCCTCATCCTCTATAGGACAGCCCTTCAAGTCCTTGAAGATGGTGATCCTATCACCTCTCAGCCGTCTCCTCTCCAGGCTAAACATCCCCAGCTCCTTCAGCCGTTCCTCATAGGACTTGGTCTCCAGACCCCTCATCCTCTATATGACAGCCCTTCAAGTCCTTGAAGATGGTGATCCTATCACCTCTCAGCCGCCTCCTCTCCAGGCTAAACATCCCCAGCTCCTTCAACCTTTCCTCATAGGACGGTCTCCAGACCCCTCATCCTCTATAGGAGAGCCCTTCAAGTCCTTGAAGATGGTGATCCTATCACCTCTCAGCCGCCTCCTCTCCAGGCTAAACATCCCCAGCTCCTTCAACCTTTCCTCATAGGACGGTCTCCAGACCCCTCATCCTCTATATGACAGCCCTTCAAGTCCTTGAAGATGGTGATCCTATCACCTCTCAGCCGCCTCCTCTCCAGGCGAAACATCCCCAGCTCCTTCAACCTTTCCTCATAGGACTTGGTCTCCATACCCCTCACCATCTTTGTCATCGTCCTCTGGACCCGTTCCAGTTTGTCTTTATCCTTCTTAAAAGGTGTTCACGAATTCAGTAGTCACTGCCATCTGTGGCAACTGGCCATGGGAAATGTGCAGAGACTGAGTGGGCCAGCCCCACACAGTAGTAAAACAGGCCAGCAGTGCCACACAATAGTCCATCACATCTTGAGATGGCACTGCTGTTATTTTGCTGGTATTATTATCCTTGCTCATTAAGGATCTGTTATTATCATGTTGTTGCCTTTGTGCGTAAATGATGTACTAACCCCGCACTGTGATTATATCCATGAATACTAAACCCCATTGCTTGCTTTAGAAGAAGAAGATACTGGATTTATATCCTGCTCTATACTCTGAGGAAAGAGCCCCGTGGTGCAGAGTGTTAAAGCTGCAGTACTGCAGTACTAAGCTCTGCTCATGATCCGAGTTCGATCCCCGGCGGAAGCTGGGTTTTCAGGTAGCCGGCTCGAGTTTGACTCGGCCTTCCATCCTTCCGAGGTCGGTAAAATGAGTACCCAGCTTGCTGAGGGGAAAGTGTAGATGACTGGGGAAAGCAATGGCAAACCACCCCGTAAAACGTCTGCCGTGAAAATGTCGTGAACTGGTGCTTGTGCAGGGGACCTTTCCTTTTCCTTTTTTCCTATATTCTGAATCTCAGAGTGGCTCACAATCTCCTTTATCTGTCCCACCACCACCACCACAACAGACACCCTGTGAGGTAGGTGAGGCTGAGAGAGCTCTCCCAGAAGCTTCCCTTTCAAGGACAGCTCTGCGAGAGCTATGGCAGACCCAAGGCCATTCCAGCAGCTGCAAGTGGAGGAGTGGGGAATCAAACCCGGTTCTCCCAGATAAGAGAGCTCAGGCTGACCCAAGGCCATTCCAACAGCTGCAAGTGGAGGAGTGGGGAATCAAACCTGGTTCTCCCATATAAGAGTCTGCACCCTTATCCGCTACACCAAACTGGCTCTCACACCAAACTGACTCTCACTAGAAACCCTCCCACTGTTGCCCCCCCAAGCACCAAAAATATAGAGCATCACTGCCCCAGACAGAGAATCACCGATAGACCTCTGCTCCAGATGTTGATCCAATCCCCTCTTGAAGCCATCCATGCATGCAGCTGCCACTACCTCCTGTGGCAGTGAATTCCATGTTATTCAAGGTATAAGCTTTTGGGCGCACGCACACTTCTTCAGATATCATCCCAAAACCACCATCACCCTGCCACCTGGGAGAGCTGCACAGAAAAGCGACAAAACCCCAGTAACTCCCACCAGAACTAAAAAGAAACCAGCCACAAACACACACAAAGCTGCCTTGTACCAAATCAGATCTTTGTTCCACCAAGGTCAATATTGGCTACTCAGGCGGGCAGAGGTCTTTCACACCATCTACTACTTACTCATTGTCACTGGAAATGCCGGGGACTGAACTGGGGACCTTCTGCATGCCAAACAGATGCTTTTCCTACAGTGCCTCAGCCCCTCTCCTTTGGCAATACCGGCTGTGTGTCCATTTCATACTCAGACTTCCATCATGCCCAACAACATGAACATAACTCATACCAGGGGTGGCCAAACTGCAGCACGGGAGCCACATGTGGCTCTTTCTCAAAGCCTTCCACTGCGCCACTGGTAGGCTTGGAGGAGGAGGAGGAGAACTGCAGATTTATACCCCGCCCTTCTCTCTGTATCAGAGACTCAGAGATGCTTAAAATCTCCCCCCCACAACAGACACCCTGTGAGGTGGGTGGGGCTGAGAGGGCTCTCACAGCAGCTGCCCTTTCAAGGACAACTCCTGTGATAAGCTCTGGCTGACCCAAGGCCATTCCAGCAGCTGCAAGTGGAAGAGTGAGGAATCAAACCGGGTTCTCCCAGATAAGAGCGCTCTGGCTGACCCAAGGCCATTCCAGCAGCTGCAAGTGGAGGAGAGTGAAATCAAACCCGGTTCTCCCAGATAAGAGAGCTCTGGCTGACCCAAGGCCATTCCAGCAGCTGCAAGTGGAGGAGTGGGGAATCAAACCCGGTTCTCCCAGATAAGAGAGCTATGGCTGACCAAAGGCCATTCCAGCAGCTGCAAGTGGAGGAGTGGGGAATCAAACCCGGTTCTCCCAGATAAGAGAGCTATGGCTGACCCAAGGCCATTCCAGCAGCTGCAAGTGGAGGAGTGGGGAATCAAACCCGGTTCTCCCAGATAAGAGAGCTCTGGCTGACCCAAGGCCATTCCAGCAGCTGCAAGTGGAGGAGTGGGGAATCAAGCCCGGTTCTCCCAGATAAGAGAGCTATGGCTGACCCAAGGCCATTCCAGCAGCTGCAAGTGGAGGAGTGGGGTATCAAACCCGGTTCTCCCAGATAAGAGAGCTATGGCTGACCCAGGGCCATTCCAGCAGCTGCAAGTGGAGGAGTGAGGAACCAAACCCGGTTCTCCCAGATAAGAGAGCTATGTCTGACCCAAGGCCATTCCAGCAGCTGCAAGTGGAGGAGTGGGGAATCAAACCCGGTTCTCCCAGATAAGAGAGCTATGGCTGACCCAAGGCCATTCCAGCAGCTGCAAGTGGAGGAGTGGGGGAATCAAACCCCGTTCTCCCAGATAAGAGTCTGTGCACTTAACCACTATACCAAACTGGCTCTCCAAGAAAACATGTCTCTCTTTAAATCACTTCTCAAAGTCAAGCCGCCTTTCTATAGGCTGGTGGCTTTTTGGTAATGCAGCTTGGAGAACGCACTTAAAGTTGCTTTCTTTCCGTCTCTGCCTCCCTCCCCCATCTTGTTGCCTTCCTGCCTTCGAATATCTGGCTCATTCATGTCCTGCGGCTCTCAAACATCTGACGTTTATTCTATGTGGCTCTTACATTAAGCAAGTCTGGCCGCCCCAGCCTGATACCTAATCAGACCCTTGGTCCATCACCATCAGTATTGTCTACTGCAACTGGCAGCAGCTTCCCAGGCTGTCAGGTCTTGCACACACCCCTCCTGCCTAACTGGAGGTGCCAGGGATTGAACCTGGGGCCTTCTGCACGTTGAGCAGAGGCTCTTCCACTGAGTCACAGCCCCTCCCTTCGATGCGCATGGGGCTTTCCTCGTTTCCAAGCCAGACAGCTCGGCATACTTGTCGACCAGACCTCAGCCCTCGGCACGGCAGCTTGGGAGAGATCAACTGACTGCAGTGTGACAGCCTCCAACGTTAAGCCTGCATTTTTGCTTAAATCCTTCCAAGAGGAATGCGTCCCGACTGGAAGTCTAATTTGTTCCGCTAAGCGGCCTACTGACAACCGAGCACAGAACTGTATATCAAAGTCTGACTCCTGCTCCGGTTCAGAAGTTACTGTGGACTGGCACGGGAAAACACAGTTAACACATTCTTTTGGGAACTGGAGAAAGGGAGAGGAAAAGCACGCAGGTTCTCTTTCAAACACCGATTGAGGGCAGGGTGTCAGAATCTAAAGGTGCTTTCAAAGGGTGGTGAAGTCGGTTGAATGCAGAAAAGCCAGAATCCAGTCCAGATGTGCTTCTGAGACCAGCAAGAGTTTGAGGGTATAGGTTTTCAAGAGGCAAAGGTGCCAGATATTTCATGTGGGCAGTTTTGTGTCTTGAAAGCTTACCCCACCCCACCAATAAAAATTTTGTTGGCCTCTAAGGTGCTACTGGATTTGATTCTAGAACAGGGGGGCCAAACTTGCTTAACATGAGAACCGCATAGAATGAACATCAGAGGTTTTGAGAGCCACGAGACATGAACATCAGATGTGGGGAGGGAAGGAGGGAGGGAAGGAAGGAAGGAGGGAATGGAGGGAGGTCAGGGGAGGGAGGAAGGGGGCTTGGTAAAGTGATTTAAAGAGAGAAATGCCTTCAAGCTAGCCAGTGAGGGGGGGGGGGGCTTCAAGAGCCACACAGTATGTGTGGAAGAGCCGCATGTGGTACTGAACCACAATTTGGCCACCCTTGATCTAGAACCTGAAGGTACAGGTTCTTTCTTTCATATGTGGTGGACTTGTGAAAAAGCAAAGGAGTATTGGAAGATGATACAACAAGAAATCTCCAAAATGTTGGGTTACGACTTCAAGAAAACTGCAGAGACTTTTTTGCTTGGATTACAATTAGAAAAATTTCCCAAGGAAGACAGGACTTTAATCTGGTATTTGCTCTCAGCTGCTAGGACATTGTATGCACAGCTTTGGAAACAAGGAATAATACCAGAGAAACGGGATTGGATTGTGAAAGTTTTATCGTGGAGTGAGATGGATAAATTAGCTAAAACTTTAAGAGACTATGACTTAGACTTATTCAAAAAGGAGTGGAAGAAATTCAAAGGATATATGGAGAAAGAGTGGAACGTAAAAAGACATTGGACAATTTTTTAGTATTAGTATTAATCAAAAGTATTACATTTTGATAGATTAGTGGTACCTTTAGAATTAACTGGAAATTAATAACTTTGGGGAAGTCAATATTGGAGGGAGGGGGGGTGAAATATCATATGGTTTAGTATAAGAAAAGTTAATTAAATATTGTAACCATGTGTTATTAATAAATTGTTAAAACAAAATAGAACCTGAAGGTACATATGTACCTCTCTTCTTCAATTTATCCTCACAACACTCCTGAGAGGCAGATTACAATCATAGAATCACAGAGTTGGAAAGGATCCACATTGCTGACAAGTGACCATCTAGCCTCTGCTTAAAAACCTCCAAGGGAGGAGAGCCCACCACCTCCCCAAGAAGCCTGTTCCACTGAGGAATTGCTCTAAACTCACAGATACCTCCCCTTAAATTCACAGGATCTTCATTGCTGTCAGATGGCCATCTAGCCTCTGCTTAAAAACCTCCAAGGGAGGAGAGCACACCACCTCCCCAAGAAGCCCATATGTATTTTATGTATTTTATTGTATAATTATAATTATTAATGTATTATTAATGTATTTTAAATTGATTTTGTTAGCTTTTTATGCTGTGAGCCGCCCTGAGCCCGCCTCGGTGGGGTAGGGCGGGATATAAATCGAATAAAATAGAATAAATAAAATAAAAAATAAGCCTGTTCCACTGAGGAATTGCTCTGATGGTCAGGAAATTCTTCCTAATGTTGAGCCAGATATTCTCCTGATTTAATTTCAGCCCGTTGGTTCTGATCCTACCTTCCGGGGCCACAGAAAACAAACAGAAAACATGATGGACCACTAGTCTTATTCAGCATGAGGAGCTCTGTGTGTCTATTCTCTTTGTAAGCAGAAAGACGCAGGCTCAATCCCCAGCATCTCCACTTTAAAAGGACCAGACAACAGGTGATGTCAAAAACCTCAGTCTGAGAGCTTGGAGAGCAGCTGCCAGTCTGAGCAGAGAATGCTGACTTTGAAAGTGTCTGATTCAGTAGAAGAAGACACCTGCAGATTAGTACCCCGCCCTTATCTCTGAATCAGAGACTCAGAGCGACTTACAATCTCCTATCTCTTCTCCCTCCACAACAGACACCCTGTGAGGTAGGTGGGGCTGAGAGGGCTCTCACTGCGATAGCTATGGCTAACCCAAGGCCATTTCAACAGCTGCAAGTGGAGGAGTGGGGAATCAAACCCAGTTCTCCCAGATAAGAGAGCTATGGCTGACCCAAGGCTCTTCCAGCAGCTGCAAGTGGAGGAATGGGGACTCAAACCCAGTTCTCCCTGATAAGAGTCCGCACACTTAACCACTACACCACATTGGCTCTTCATACAATCAGCTTCGTACATTCAAAGAGCAAACTATTTCCAACTGCAGTTTCAGCAGAACCAGGCATCAGCCTCTGGGAATCCAGCCTGAAATCCACCCCACGCAGAAAACCAGCTGTACAGCGGGAGGGCCAGAATACTAACTGAAAAATGCACTGGTATGCACTTGAGACACACCAAACTGCCTTCTACTGAATCAGACCATCAGTCCATCAAGGTCAGTATTGTCTACTCAGACAGGCAGCCGCTCTCCGATGGCCCAGGGCAGAGTTCTTTCACATCGCCTGTTGCCTGGCCTTTTTAACTGGAGATGCTGGGGATTGAACCTGGGATCTTCTGCATGCCAAGCAGATGCTCTACCACTGAGCTACAGCCCCACTGTATGTCTCTTCAGGGTCTCAGGCTGAGGTCTTTCCCATCGCCTACTCCCTGGTCCTTTTAACTGGAGATGCCAGGGATTGAACCTGGGACCTTCTGCTTCCCAAGCAGATGCTCTACCACTGAGCTACAGCCCCACTGTATGTCTCTCCAGGGTCTCAGGCTGAGGTCTTTCCCATCGCTTACTGCCTGGTCCTTTAACTGAAGATGCTGGGGATTGAACCTGGGACCTTCTGCTTACCAAGCAGATGCTCTACCACTGAGCTACAGCCCCACTGTATGTCTCTCCAGGGTCTCAGGCTGAGGTCTTTCCCATCGCCTACTCCCTGGTCCTTTTAACTGGAGATGCCAGGGATTGAACCTGGGACCTTCTGCTTACCAAGCAGATGCTCTACCACTGAGCTACAGCTCAACTGTATGTCTCTCCAGGGTCTCAGGCTGAGGTCTTTCCCATCGCCTGCTGCCTGTCTTTTTAACTGGAGATGCCGGGGACTGAACCTGGGATCTTCTGCATGCCAAGCAGATGCTCTACCACTGAACTACACCTCCTCCAAATTCAGTTCCTTCTTGAAGGAGGCCCCTTGCATACAACTGCCACAGAGTGCAACAGAAATATCTGCTCACAGGGGATTACCAAGAACACTAGCAATGCCAGGAATGAAAGGAAAGCCCAGCTATGCAGCTACAAATTACACTTGACTTGTCAGGCCACAAGGACTGCACCTATACTTATCCTCCAGTGATATAGATGCCATCAGGCATCAATATTAACTACCCCCCCCCCCCCCCAGAGCTCTGTATAGAACAGGGGTGGCCAAACTTGCTTAATGCAAGAGCCACATAGAATAAACATCAGAACAAACATAGAATAAACATCTGAGAACCACAAAACATGAAAGTCAGATGTCTGAGAGCCACAAGACATGAACATCAGATGTTGGAGAGATGCAAGATGAGGGAGGGAGCAATAGATGGAGGGAGGAGGGAGAGGTAGAAAGAAAGCAACTTTAACTGTAAATGCATTCTTCAAGCAGCCAGCTGGCTTGGCTTGGGGAAGTGATTTAAAGAGGAAAAAATGCCTTCTCCAAGCAGGCCAACAGGACATATGAACATATGAAGCTGCCTTATACTGAATCAGACCCTGGGTCCATCAAAGTCAGTATTGTCTTCTCAGACTGGCAGCAGCTGTCCAGGGTCACAAGCTGAGGTTTTTCACACCTATTTGCCTGGACCCTTTTTTGGAGATGCTGGGGATTGAACCTGGGACCTTCTGCTTCCCAAGCAGATGCTCTACCACTGAGCCACCGTCCCTCCCCAGTGGGGGCTTTGAGAGCCACACATGTGAAAGAGCCAGTTTGGCCATCCCTGTATAGAACAAAGAGCTCACTGCCTACATACAAGAACAAATGACACAAAACTAGCCTTAAAAGCTGCGGCCTTTGGAAATCAACAGAGGAACGTTCTCCATCTATCTGGATCCTCTGATTTTGACCAAAAAGTCACAGTTATTCCTGAGAAGTATTTCAAAGGAAGGCTCCAGCATGAAGCTGCTAAATTGCTTCACGAAGAGATTCAAGAATCCCTGCCCAAAAGTGTCAAACAGGAACTATGTCAAAAAGTCACTATGACTTTTTTAATATTTTAACAAAACCTGGAAGTTCCCACCCTGTACTGTTATTAACTAGCTCAGTTTAATCAATCAAGAAAATAAAAAAAAAATACCAGCTTAGTTTAACCAATCAAGAAAAACACATTGGATTGATATCCCGCTCTCCACTCAAGAGTCTCAGAGCGGCTCACAATCTCCTTTATCTCCCTCCCCCACAACAGACGCCCTGTGAGGTGGGTGGGGCTGAGAGGACTCTAACAGCAGCTGCCCTTTCAAGGACAACCTCTGCCAGAGCTATGGCTGACCCAAGGCCATTCCAGCAGCTGCAAGTGGAGGAGTGGGGAATCAAACCCGGTTCTCCCAGATAAGAGAGCTCTGGCTGACCCAAGGCCATTCCAGCAGCTGCAAGTGGAGGAGTGGGGAATCAAACCTGGTTCTCCCAGATAAGAGTCCGCACACTTAACCACTACACCAAACTGGCTCTCTACAAAGAGACAACTTACTAGATCTGAATTTTCAATTATTACATTTAACCTTTGACTTCCTGCACTTTGCAGCCCCTTGATCTATTATTATTTTTCAAAACCTCTACATAAAATGTTTGTCTTGTAAGGGTGCACTCGTTACATCGGAAGAAGCAGTTCTAATGCACAAAAGATTACATTGGGGGAGGGGGGCAGAGCGGTAAAGCTGCAGTAGTGCCGTCGGAGCCCTCTGCTCACGACCCAAGTTTGATCCCAGCGGAAGCTGGTTCAGGTAGCTGGCTCCAGGTTGACTCAGCCTTCCATCCTTCCGAGGTCAGTAAAAGGAGCACCCAGCTTGCTGGGGGGAAAGTGTAGATGACTGGGGAAGGCAATGACAAACCACCCTGTAAAAAGTCTGCCGTGAAAAAAACATCACCCTAGAGTCAAAAACAACTGGTGCTTGAAGAAGAAGATGATATTGGATTTATATCCCGCCCTCCACTCCGAAGAATCTCAGAGCGGCTCACAATCTCCTTTACCTTCCCCCCCCCCCACAACAGACACCCTGTGAGCTGGGTGGGGCTGGAGAGGGCTCTCACAGCAGCTACCCTTTCAAGGACAACTTCTGCCAGAGCTCTGGCTGACCCAGGGCCATTCCAGCAGGTGCAAGTGGAGGAGTGGGGAATCAAACCCCGTTCTCCCAGATAAGAGTCCACACACTTAACCACTACACCAAACTGGCTCTTCCCAAACTGGCTTGCACAGGGGACTACCTTTACCTTTAAGAGCCCCATGGCACAGAGTGCTAAAGCTGCAGTACTGCAGTCTGAACTCTCTGCTGACGGCCTGAGTTTGATCCCGGAGGAAGCTGGTTCAGGTAGCCAGCTCAGGTTGACTCAGCCTTCCATCCTTCCGAGGTCGGTCAAATGAGCGCCCAGCTTGCTGGGGGGGAAGTGTAGAGGACTGGGGAAGGCAATGACAAACCACCCCGTAAAAAGTCTGCCATGAAAACGTGAAATCAATGTCACCGCAGAGTCAAAAATGACTGGTGCTTGCACAAGGGACTACCTTTACCTTTTTTTCAGGATAACTGCTAATTTAGGCTTTGAAATACAGCCCCCAGCAACAAAGCAGAACTGAAGTTGGGGTTTCTGAAGAGGCAGGGGAGGAAGGAAGAGAGAATCAATGGGGAAAGTGGGACAGGAAGCATAGTGGCTGCACTTTCTCTTAAAAACATGCAGCTGTGAACGGTGCACGTACCACCAGGTTACAATCCAACAACCGGGGCTACAAACCCAGGACTTGCGCACAAAGGAAAAGCCCAGCACCAGCAAGCAGACAATGGGATGAGAAACTGCCAGTGGTTTCCAGCACTCACTTTTCACAGAACATGTTTCAAAAAAAAATTTTTTTTAAAAAAAGACTACAAAGGAAAACGACTGCGGCTTGCCAACTGAACACATGTCAAAGAGCTGTGCTGAGAAATTCAGCCTGCATCGATTATCGAGGCCTTCCAGCTCGCATGGAACGCAACAAAGAGCAAAGCGAGGAGACGCTGCAAGCTGCGAAGCTGTAAACACTGACATATTAAACGTATTATGCTATATTTAGACAGCCCATCCACAGAAGCACAGTTTTGCTTAATCTTCGGCCCGCCTGTCCAAAAAAAGGCTTCATGAGGTTGCAAAAGCCGGGGCCAACAGAAGTCATCCAGCGACGCAGCAGCCAAGTAAACAAGGGGGTGGGGAGGAAAGGATAAGAGACACGGAGGGAGGAAAGTCCAATGGAAGAACAATGAACTCGCTCGCCATCAAAAACAAAGGCGTTGTGACTTTCGCCCCAAAATCAAACTGGATCGGGGTGGCCAAACTGTGGCTCGGGAGTCACATGTGGCTCTTCCGTACATAATTTGTGGCTCTCAAAGCCCTCACTGCCCCGTCAGCCACCTTGGAGAATGTATTTAAAGTTAAAGCTGTTTTCTTTCAACCTCTCCCTTCCTCCTCCTTTCCCCATCGGTTTCCCTCCCTCCCTCGTCTTGTGGCTCTCAAGCATCTGACGTTCATGTCTTTCGGCTCTCAAACGTCTGACGTTTATTCTATGTGGCTCTTATGTTAAGCAAGTTTGGCCACCCCTGGGCTGTGGACCGGTCCCAGTCTGTGGCCTGTTAGCAACCGGGCCGCAGAGTGAGGCAGAGACCTTCACCTACTCCTCATCAAAAGACCCGCATGGGGGGGGGGCAGGGATGGGGTGCAGGGGCAGCCTGGGGTAGGCAAAACCACCAGCACCCCCACCTCCACTGGTCCATGGAAAAATTGTCTTCCACAAAACCAGTCCCTGGTGCCAAAAAGGTTGGGGGTCACTGCCTATTGGCAGCAAAGGACAGGACTCGTGATAATGGATTTAAATTGTGGGTGGAAAGGGACTGGCCAGATATTAGGGGGGCGGAATGACAGTGAGGACAGATCACACCAGTGGAATGGGCTGCCTAGGGAGGTGGTGAGCTCCTCCCCCTGGCAGTCTTCAAGCAGCAGCAGGAGGAACACCTGTCAAGGCCAGGGGGGGCCGAACTTGCTTAACGTAAGAGCCACGCAGAATAAATGCCAGATGTGTCAGAGACTCAAGACATGAACACCTGATGTTTGAGAGCTGCAAAGAAGGCAGGCAGGCAAATAGGTCAGGGGAGGGAGAGAGAGGTGGAAAGAAAGCAACTCTAAATGCATTCCCCAAACTGCTGGCTGGCTTGGCTTACAGAAATGATTTAAAGAGACAAATGCCTTCTCCAAGCTGGCCTGTAGGGCAGGAGGGGGTCTTCAAGAGCCACACAATATGTGTGAAAGAGCCACATGTGGCTCCCATGACACAGTTGGGCCACCTCTGCTCTAGGCTGATCCTGCATTGAGCAAGAGGTTGGACTAGATGGCCTTTAGGCCCCCTTCCAATGCTATGGATCTATGGGGGGGAACTGAACTAATAAGGACGGTGAGAGAATGTGCACTGCCCAAACAAGAATCTTTTTCAGAACAATTAACTGTTAGAGACCCCCAAAATCTCAGAGTCCAGCCATGTCTTGTTCATAATCAAAGGAAACAAATATAGAAAAAGATGATAATATTGGATTTATATCCCGCCCTATACTCTGAATCTCCGAGTCTCAGAGCTGCTCACAATTTCCTTTTACCTTCTCCCCCCATAACAGACACCCCATGAAGTAAGTGGGGCCGAGAGAGCTCTCACAGCAGCTGCCCTTTCAAGGACAACTCCTACGAGAGCTATGGCTGACCCAAGGCCATTCCAGCAGCTGCAAGTGGAGGAGTGGGGAATCAAACCCGGTTCTCCCAGATAAGAGAGCTCTCGCTGACCCAAGGTCACTCCAGCAGGTGCAAGCGGAGGAGTGGGGAATCAAACCTGGTTCTCCCAGATAAGAGAGCTCTGGGTGACCCAAGGCCATTCCAGCAGCTGCCAGTGGAGGAGTGGGGAATCAAACCCAGTTCTCCCAGATAAGAGAGCTCTGGCTGACCCAAGGCCATTCCAGCAGCCGCAAGTGGTGAAGTGGGGGGAATCGAACCCGGTTCTCCCAGATAAGAGAGCTATGGCTGGCCCAAGGTCAATCCAGCAGGTGCAAGTGGAGGAGTGGGGAATCAAACCCAGTTCTCCCAGAGAAGAGTCTGCACACTTAACCACTACACCAAACTGGCTCTCAGGAGTTCCACAACCTGGAACTGGCATCCCTTCCTCCCTCTCCACTCCACACCAGCAGCTGGAAGCACCTGACAACCCTATTTGCAATTAAAGAATTCCTCTCCAGCAGTCTTTGCATACAGGTAGGCATTATCGCAGCCTACTTCTAAGCAAAGCATAAGCTTCCCTTGGAAGAAAGCAAAGCATGGTGGGACGGCTATCGATCCCAGACACAGAACAATACACTCTACCGGCTACCTGGAAAGGTATCCGAGTGCAGGCTGAGCCAAGGTCTAGTCAGCGCTTCCTTGTGCATCAGTGAGTGTGTCATGGGAAAAGATCAAGAACAACCGATACGGTCTTCTCCCTTATCGAAAACACAAGGAAGAAAAGTAGTCCATTTTAAGTAGTGCGTCGTCCATTTTAAGTAATGAGGCTCTGGCCATTCCATGCATTTTGGCAGAGAATTATTCCTTAACCAAATCCAGGGCTTTTTTTTGCAGCAGGAACTCCTTTGCATATTAGGCTACAACCTCCCTCCCCCAATGTAGCCAATCCTCCAACAGCTTACAGTAGGCCCTGTAAGGAGAGCCCAGTAAGCCAGGGATGGCCAAAGTTGCTTAATGTAAGAGCCGCATAAAATGAACATCAGATGTTTGAAAGCCGCAAGACGTGAACATCAGATGCTTGAGAGCTGTGAGATGGACGGACGGAAGGAGGGAGGAGTAAGGGAGAGGTGGAAAGAAAACAACTTTAACTTGAAATGCATTCTCCAAGCCACCTGCTGGAGAAGTGATTTAAAGAGAGAGATTCCTTCTCCAAGCCAGCCGATGGTGTAGGGGGTGGGCTTCAAGAGCCACCAATATCTGTAAAAGAGCCACAGAGAAGGGCAACTAGAATGATTAAAGGGCTGGAGCACTTTCCCTATGAAGAAAGGTTGAAACGCTTGGGACTCTTTAGCTTGGAGAAACGTCGACTGCGGGGTGACATGAGAGAGGTTTACAAGATAATGCATGGAATGGAGAAAGTAGAGAAAGAAGTACTTTTCTCCCTTTCTCACAATACAAGAACTCGTGGGCATTCGATGAAATTGCTGAGCAGACAGGTTAAGACGGATAAAAGGAAGTACTTCTTCACCCAAAGGGTGATTAACATGTGGAATTCACTGCCACAGGAGGTGGTGGCGGCCACAAGTATAGCCACCTTCAAGAGGGGTTTAGATAAAAATATGGAGCACAGGTCCATCAGTGGCTATTAGCCACAGTGTATGTGTGTATATAACATTTTTTGCCACTGTGTGACACAGAGTGTTGGACTTGATGGGCCGTTGGCCTGATCCAACATGGCTTCTCTTATGTTCTTATGTTCACATGTGGCTCCCGAGCCACAGTTTGGCCACCCCTGCTGTAAGCTCTTAAGAGGACTAGCTACATCAGGGGGAATGTAGCCTAATATGCAAAGGAGCTCCTGCTACAAAAATAGCCCTGCCAAAACCAATGTCTAGACCAGACTCCTGAGGAATAACTACATTCTCTTACCTCCTGCCCTAGTTCTCTTAACAAGAACTATTAATCCATTACTGGCTAAGGGCAATGCACGTTTTCTCCCTCACCTCTGTTCTTTAGTCAAATGACGTCTACAATAACCAGGGAGATTCCAATGAATAATAACCGCCACTGCTTCCGGGCATTCAGTGATCTTCATAAAGACTAACCGGCCGTACTACTTACAAGCAATTCCCCTGTAAAGTAGGAGGCCGGTAATCTTACTGTCACTCGCCTAAGGCCACCCAGTGAGTTCACGAATGTGTCAAGATCCAAATGAGAGATGCGATTTGATTTATTCGATTTTTAGCCTGCCTTTCTGTTGCTACACAGCAGTTCTGCTATACCAGGGAACGTGAAGTCAGACTACTGGTCCACCTGCCTCAGTGCTATCTACTCCAACTGGCAGCAGCTCTCCAGTATCCCAAATAGAACACAGCTTTTCTGAACACCTGAGATAACAGGGGGACGGGCTGTTAGTCAGTGGCAGGGCATCTGCTTGGCATGCAAAAGGTCCCTGGTTCAATCCCTGGCATCTCCAGTTAAAAGGGTCAGGGGTCAGTATTCCCTCTAAGCTAAGTTAATGTAAGCTAGCTCACAGATTTTTAGCCTCCAGCTCACACACGTTTTTGTCTTAGCTCAGGAAGGATGACCCCACAGCACACTAATTTATGCAGCAGCTCACAAAGTAGAATCTTAGAGGGAACATTGGTGGGGAGGACTCTCTAGGGAAGACCTTCAATGTATCCTCTATGACAGACCAGAGTTTGCACCATTTGGCACCCAGAGCGTCCCTCATCAGCAGGGAGATGCCCCCAAATCCAGCTCACCCATTTTTGTCTTAGTTCAGGAAGGATGACCCCACAACAGCACACTAATTTATGCAGTAGCTCGCAACTTTAGGGCCAGCAGCTCACAAAGTAGAATTTTTGATCACAAGCCTCTGCAGCTTAGAGGGAACACTGGTGGGGAGAACACTCTAGGGAAGACCTTCCATGTATCCTCCATGACAGACCACAGAGTTTGCACCATTTGGCTCCCAGAGCGTCCCTCATCAGCAGGGAGAAGCCCCCAAATCCAGTTCACCCATTTTTGTCTTAGTTCAGGAAGGATGAACCCAGCACACACTAATTTATGCAGCAGCTCACAACTTTAATGCCAGCAGCTCACAAAGTAGAATTTTTGCTCACAAGCCTCTGCAGCTTAGAGGGAACATTGGTGGGGAGGACTCTCTAGGGAAGACCTTCCATGTATCCTCTATGACAGACCACAGAGTTTGCCCCATTTGGCGCCCAGAGCGCCCCTCATCAGCAGGGAGAAGTCCCCAAATCCAGCTCACCCATTTTTGTCTTAGTTCAGGAAGGATGACCCCAGAGCACACTAATTTATGCAGCAGCTCAAAAGTAGAATTTTTGCTCACAAGCCTCTGCAGCTTAGAGGGAACATTGGTGGGGAGGACTCTCTAGGGAAGACCTTCCATGTATCCTCTATGACAGACCACAGAGTTTGCACCATTTGGTGCCCAGAGCGTCCCTCATCAGCAGGGAGAAGCCCCCAAATCCAGCTCGCACATTTTTGTCTTAGCTCAGGAAGGATGAACCCAGCGCACACTAATTTATGCAGCAGCTCACAACTTTAATGCCAGCAGCTCACAAAGCAGAATTTTTGCTCACAAGACTCTGCAGCTTAGAGGGAACACTGGTGGGGAGGACACTCTAGGGAAGACCTTCCATGTATCCTCCATGACAGACCACAGAGTTTGCACCATTTGGCGCCCAGAGCGTCCCTCTTCAACAGGGAGAAGCCCCCAAATCAACTCGCACATTTTTGTCTTAGCTCAGGAAGGATGAACCCAGCGCACACTAATTTATGCAGCAGCTCACAAAGTAGAATTTTTGCTCACAAGCCTCTGCAGCTTAGAGGGAACACTGGTGGGGAGGACACTCTAGGGAAGACCTTCCATGTATCCTCTATGACAGACCACAGAGTTTGCACCATTTGGCGCCCAGAGCGTCCCTCTTCAACAGGGAGAAGCCCCCAAATCAACTCGCACATTTTTGTCTTAGCTCAGGAAGGATGAACCCAGCGCACACTAATTTATGCAGCAGCTCACAAAGTAGAATTTTTGCTCACAAGCCTCTGCAGCTTAGAGGGAACACTGGTGGGGAGGACACTCTAGGGAAGACCTTCCATGTATCCTCTATGACAGACCACAGAGTTTGCACCATTTGGCGCCCAGAGCGTCCCTCTTCAACAGGGAGAAGCCCCCAAATCCAGCTCGCACATTTTTGTCTTAGCTCAGGAAGGATGAACCCAGCGCACACTAATTTATGCAGCAGCTCACAACTTTAATGCCAGCAGCTCACAAAGTAGAATTTTTGCTCACAAGCCTCTGCAGCTTAGAGAGAACACTGGTGGGGAGGACACTCTAGGGAAGACCTTCCATGTATCCTCTATGACAGACCACAGAGTTTGCACCATTTGGCGCCCAGAGCGTCCCTCATCAGCAGGGAGAAGCCCCCAAATCCAGCTCGCACATTTTTGTCTTAGCTCAGGAAGGATGAACCCAGCGCACACTAATTTATGCAGCAGCTCACAAAGTAGAATTTTTGCTCACAAGCCTCTGCAGCTTATATGGAACACTGGTGGGGAGGACACTCTAGGGAAGGCGTTCCACGTATCCTCTATGACAGACCATAGAGTTTGCCCCATTTGGCGCCCAGAGCGTCCCTCGTCAGCAGGGAGAAGCCCCCAAATCCATTGCCCCCTTAACCCCTTATTGCCCCCAGCCTCCCCCCCAGGCCCATTAACCCTCCCCTGCCCGAGCGCCCCTTCCTCGGCCTTCTCTCCTCCTCCAGGGCCAGGGGAGGCCTCGACCCACCTGCTGCGAGGGCAGCTCCACATGCAGGGCGCGGGCGGCGGGGCCTGGCGGGGCCAGGACGGTGGCAGCGGCCTGGCTCATGCTGCCCGGTGGCGGCGACAGGAGCAGCCTTGGCGCCTGCGCATTGAGCCCGCGTCGCCCGCGGCCGCCGGGCACGGAAGGGTTAAGGGAGGCGGCGGTGACGTCACGGCGCGCAACGGCTCTTTTTTTCTTCTTCTTCTCCCTTTTTTTTCGCCCTCCCCCTTCTCTCAACCGTCGACAGGAGCCGAGGCCGCGGTCGCCTCACGGAGCCATATTATGAAGCCGCACTGAGGGAAGGAGAGAGCAGAACGAGTGAGAGGCAGAGATACGCCTCGCGCCGATTGGCTCGGGCTAGCATGAGGCGGGGCTCGGGCCTCTCGCGCCGCTTTTTCATTGGTTGCCTGCGCACGCCAATCGGGCCGCCGTCCCGCCTCTCCTGCGAGCCTGCCTCCCCACCAAACAGCGCCTGTGTCAAAGCCCCGCTGACAGGGAATTCTTAGCTCGCTCCTGGTTGGTCCGCGCGCTTCCGGAGGGCGGGAGAGATGCTTTCGGGAGGGGCTCCCGATTGGACGGCGAGGGGTTCTAAACGAAGAGTTGAACCAACGGGGGTCCGGAGAAAGGGGAGGGGACGGAATGGGAGGTAGCGTGTCACGTGGGGGATGTTTACGTCACGTGGTAGAAGTAGCGCCTGAGACAGCTGCGGCGGAGGAGGCCGTTGTCCCGTCTCCATGGTAACCGAGGAAGACGGCCTCGCTCAAAGATGCCCAAGGATGCTATCCCCCACAATGCATTGCGTCGGCAGCAACCAAGAGCATCCCGGCCTTGCGGGTTCTCCTAAGCAATTGGAGGGAGACGACCATAAGGCTGTGGGTACGGTTGGCAACCTCCAGGTGATGGCTGGAGATCTCCCCTTATTGCAGCTAATCTCCAGGTGACAGAGAATCAGTTTACCTAGAGAAAATGGCTGCTTTGTAGGGTGAACTGTATGGCATTTTACCAAGCTGAGACTCCACCCCCCAAACCCCACCCTTCCCAAGTTCCACCCTCAAAATCTCCCCATATTTTCCAACCTCGAGTTGGCAACTCTAGCTGTGGTTTATTTCAAATTTATATGTGAAGGGGACGGCAAAGCTAGGGTTGCCAAGTCCAATTCAAGAAATATCTGGGGACTTTGGGGGCGGAGACAGGAGACTTTGGGGGTGGAGACAGGAGACTTTGGGGTGGAGCCAAGATCAAGGCTGTGACAAGCATAACTGAACTCCAAAGGGAGTTCTGGCCATCACATTTAAAGGGACGGCACACCTTTTCAATGCCTTCCTTCCATAGGAAATAATGAAGGATAGGGGCACCTTCTTTTGGGGCTCATAGAATTGGACCCCCTGGTACAATCGTTTTGAAACTTGGGGGGATATTTTGGGGAGAGGCACTAGATGCTATACTGAAAATTGGTGCCTCTACCCCAAAAAACAGCCCCCCCAGAGCCCCAGATAACCGCAGATCAATTCTCCATGATTTTCTATGGGAATAAATCTCCATAGGGAATAATAGAATTCCCAGCAGACATTTCCCTCCCCTTCTCCTGCTTTCTGACGACCCTGAAGCGGGGGGAGGGCCTCCAGACCGGGGGATCCCCTGCCCCCACCTGGGGATTGGCAACCCTAGGCAAAGCATGAGATGGTTAGACAGTGTTATCGATGCGAGTAACGTGAATCTGAGCGATCTTGGGAGGACGGTGGAGGATAGAAGGGCCTGGAGTGATATGGCCCCTGGGATCGCAAAGAGTCAGACTCAATTGTGCGACTGAACAACAACAACAAAAACCCATGAGAGCTGGTTTGGTGTAGTGGTTACGGGCGCGGACTCTTATCTGGAAGTACCGGGTTTGATTCTCCGCTCCTCCATTTGCTGGAATGGCCTTGGGTCAGCCGTAGCTCTCACAGAGTTGTCCTTCAAAGGGCAGCTGCTGTGAGAGCCCTCTGAGCCCCACTCACCTCACAGGGTGTCTGTTGTGGGGGAAGGAGATAAAGGAGATTGTGAACCATTCTGAGTCTCTGATTCAGAGTGAAGAAGAAAAGCAAAGGTCCCCTGTGCAAGCACCAGTTGTTTCCGACTCTGGGGTGACGTTGCTTTCACAGCAGACTTTTTACGGGGTGGTTTGCCATTGCCTTCCCCAGTCATCTACGCTTTCCCCCCAGCAAGCTGGGTACTCATTTCACCAACCTCGGAAGGATGTAAGGCTGAGTCAACCTTGAGCCGGCTACCTGAAAACTCAGCTTCCACCGGGGATCGAACTCAGGTCGTGAGCAGAGCTTAGGACTGCAGGACTCCTTTTTCTTCTCCCCATTGAAGCACATGCAGGATGAAGCACAGAGACATAAAACAAGCCAACCATTTACAGGACAGGAGGCAACATCTAGGGAAGACCTTGGCATCTGTGCCCTTGTTCTCCGGAGGAACTGGTTGGCCACTGTGTGAGGCAGGAGGCTGGACTAGATGGACCCTCCCTGCTCTGATCCAGCAGGGCTCTTCTGAGGTTCTTCTCAGGGGAAGGCCTCGGGCTCTCTGCCCTGTTGTTGGCCCTTCAGAGGAACTGGTTGGCCACTGTGTGAGACAGGAGGCTGGACTAGATGGACCCTCACTGATCTGATCCAGCAGGACTCTTCTGATGTTCTTCTCAAGGGAAGGCCTCGGGCTCTCTGCCCTGTTGTTGGCCCTCCAGAAGAACTGGTTGGCCACTGTGAGGCAGGAGGCTGGACTAGATGGACCCTCCCTGGTCTGATCCAGCAGGGCTCATATGTTATCAGGGGAAGGTCTCGGCCTCTGTGCCCTGTTGTTCACCATCCAGAGGAGCTGATTAGCCACTTTGTGAGACAGGATGCTAGATTAGATGGACCAGAGCTTTTTTGGGGGTAGTTCCTAGCAGGAACTCATTTGCATATTAGGCCACACCCCCTGGTGCTAAGCCGGCTGGAACTATGCTCCTGTGCATTTGTCCTAAAAAAAAAAAGCCCTGAGATGGACTATTGGTCTGATCCAGCAGGGCTCTTCTTAACCTCTGTGCCCTGTCGTTGGCCCTCCAGAGGAACTGGCTGGCCACTGTGTGAGACAGAGTGTTGGACTGGATGGACCACTGGTCTGATCCAGCAGGGCTCTTCTGATGTTCTTATGAAGGCCTCAGCCTCTCTGCCCTGTTATTGGCCCTCCAGAGGAATTGGTTGGCCACTGTGTGAGACGGGTGGCTGGGCTAGATGGACCCTCACTGATCTGATCCAGCCGGGCTCTTCTGAGGTTCTTCTCAGGAGAAGGCCTCGGCCTCTTTGCCTGCTGTTGGCCCTTCAGAGGAACTGGTTGGCCACTGTGTGAGACAGGAGGCTGGACTAGATGGACCCTCACTGATCTGATCCAGCCGGGCTCTTCTGAGATTCTTCTCAGGAGAAGGCCTCGGCCTCTTTGCCTGCTGTTGGCCCTTCAGAGGAACTGGTTGGCCACTGTGTGAGACAGGAGGCTGGGCTAGATGGACCCTCACTGATCTGATCCAGCAGGGCTCTTCTGAGGTTCTTCTCAGGAGAAGGCCTCGGCCTCTTTGCCTGCTGTTGGCCCTTCAGAGGAACTGGTTGGCCACTGTGTGAGACAGGAGGCTGGACTAGATGGACCCTCACTGGTCTGATCCAGCAGGGCTCTTCTGAGGTTCTTCTCAGGGGAAGGCCTCAGCCTCTCTGCCCTGTTGCTGGCCCTCCAGAGGAACTGGCAGGCCACTGTGTGAGACAGGAGGCTGGACTAGATGGACCCTCCCTGGTCTGATCCAGCAGGGCTCTTCTGATGTTCTTCTCAGATGAAGGCCTCAGCCTCTCTGCCCTGTTGTTGGCCCTCCAGAGGAACTGGCTGGCCCCTGTGTGAGACAGGAGGCTGGACTAGATGGACCCACACTGGTCTGATCCAGCAGGGCTCCTCTGAGGTTCTTCTCAGGGGAAGGCCTCAGTCTCTCTACCCTGTTGCAGGCCCTACAGAGGAACTGGCTGGCCACTGCGTGAGACAGGAGGCTGGACTAGATGGACCCTTCCTGGTCTGATCCAGCAGGGCTCTTCTGATGTTCTCCTCAGGGGAAGGCCTCGGCCTCTCTGCCCTGTTGTTGGCCCTCCAGAGGAACTGGGTGGCCCCTGTGTGAGACAGGAGGCCTGGCTAGATGGACCCTCCCTGGTCTGAGCCAGCAGGGCTCTTCTTTGGCTTTTATTCCCACTCTCGTCAATCAGATTTAGCACTGAACCTAAAGGTCAGCCATCCCTCATTAGTGAAAGCAGTGTCAGTAAATGGGAACACCCCCACCTTGGTTAGTTTGAGCTGCTGTGCAACAGAAAAGCTTTTCGGTGTACCATTAAATGAAGCAGTTGCCCTTTGAGCCTCTCGTAAAGATGAAATAGAATAACTCACCAACATATATCTTATAGTATAACATAGTCCAGCCACCGGGGGGCAGCACCAGCTTATTCCATATTCTGCTTGTCCCAGAAGGCTTCTCCAAATCCACTCATTCCGTTTATCCCTCTCCCCCGCCCCCCCTTCACTGTTCTACTAGAAATAGCGGAGTTGTCCCCACTGATTGGCTTCTAGCTCCTTTTCCACCTCAATTGCAATTCTTGGATCAGACCTGTGAGTGTCCATCTAGTCCAGCCTCCTGTCTCACACAGAGGCCACCCAGTTCCTCTGGAGGGCCGACAACAGGGCAGAGAGGCTGAGCCCTTGCCCCAAGAAGAACCTCAGAAGAGCCCTTCTGGATCAGACCAGTGAGGGTCCATCTAGCCCAGCCTCCTGTCTCACACAGAGGCCACCCAGTTCCTCTGGACGGCCGACAACAGGGCACAGAGGCCGAGGCCTTCTCCTGAGAAGAACCTCAGAAGAGCCCGGCTGGATCAGACCAGGGAGGGTCCATCTAGCCCAGCCTCCTGTCTCACACAGAGGCCACCCAGTTCCTCTGAAGGGCCAACAGCAGGCAAAGAGGCCGAGGCCTTCTCCTGAGGAGAACATCAGAAGAGCCCTGCTGGATCAGACCAGGGAGGGTCCATCTAGTCCAGCCTCCTGTCTCACACAGAGGCCAACCAGTTCCTCTGGAGGGCCGACAACAGGGCACAGAGGCCGAGGCCTTCTCCTGAGAAGAACCTCAGAAGAGCCCGGCTGGATCAGACCAGTGTGGGTCCATCTAGCCCAGCCTCCTGTCTCACACAGAGGCCACCCAGTTCCTCTGAAGGGCCAACAGCAGGCAAAGAGGCCGAGGCCTTCTCCTGAGGAGAACATCAGAAGAGCCCTGCTGGATCAGACCAGGGAGGGTCCATCTAGTCCAGCCTCCTGTCTCACACAGAGGCCACCCAGTTCCTCTGGAGGGCCAGCAACAGGGCAGAGAGGCTGAGGCCTTCCCCTGAGAAGAACCTCAGAAGAGCCCTGCTGGATCAGACCAGGGAGGGTCCATCTAGCCCAGCCTCCTGTCTCACACAGGGGCCAGCCAGTTCCTCTGGAGGGCCAACAACAGAGCAGAGAGGCTGAGGCCTTCCCCTGAGAAGAGCATTAGAAGAGCCCTGCTGGATCAGACCAGGGAGGGTCCATCTAGCCCAGCCTCCAGTCTCACACAGGGGCCAGCCAGTTCCTCTGGAGGGCCAACAACAGGGCAGAGAGGCTGAGGCCTTCCCCTGAGAAGAGCATCAGAAGAGCCCTGCTGGATCAGACCAGGGAGGGTCTATCTAGTCCAGCCTCCTGTCTCATACAGTGGCCAACCAGTTCCTCTGGAGGGCCGACAACAGGGCAGAGAGGCTGAGGCCTTCCTAAGAACATCAGAAGAACCCTGCTGGATCAGACCAGGGAGGGTCCATCCCACAGTAGACAGCCAGTTCCTCTGGAAGGCCAACAAGAGGGCATAGAGACCGAAACTTCCTTCTGCATCACAGCTTGCTTTGCCAGGCTTGCTCAATTTCTCAAGAGCTACAGAGCAAAACCTCTTTCTCCATTGGCTGAGGCTCTCCCCCCCCACATAATCCCCTGGGGAAGGAAGGAAAGAGCCAGAGCTTCCTTTGCCCAGTTCCCTGGATCCCATGGGAGAAATACAAAGAAAGCATCCTTAAGACCAATGAATGTTAACTCATTGTCTGCGTTCTTTATAAATTGTATACCTTTGCTACCTAATCTTAATAGGTACACAGGCTTGGCCCAACTCGACATGGCCCAACCCTTCAAGGTCTTATTTATGTCAGGTCCAGCCCTCATAACAAATGAGTTTAACACCCCTGCCATAGAGGGAGTTTTTTGGGGGAGAGAGAAGGCACGGCACTGGGGACTGCCTCTAGCAGCAGAACTGCTAGCGCCAGCCCTGCGGGAACAGCTCCCTGCCGTCCCCTAAGTGACAGCCCTTCAAAGACTTCAAGAGAGCAATCCTGTCCCTCCTCAACCTCCTCTTCTCCAGACTAAACATCCCCAAGTCCCTCAGACTTTTCTCATAGGGCTAGAGAGCCAGTGTGCTATAGTGGTTAAGTGCACGGACTCTTATCTGGGAGAACCAGGTTTGATTCCCCACTCCTCCACTTGCACCTGCTGGAATGGCCTTGGTTCAGCCATGGCTCTCTTATCTGGGAGAACCGGGTTTGATTCCCCACTCCTCCACTGGCAGCTGCTGGAATGGCCTTGGGTCAGCCAGAGCTCTCTTATCTGGGAGAGCCGGGTTTGATTCCCCCACTCCTCCACTTGCAGTTGCTGGAATGGCCTTGGGTCAGCCATAGCTCTCTTATCTGGGAGAATTGGGTTTGATTCCCCACTCCTCCACTTGCAGCTGCTGGAATGGCCTCGGGTCAGCCACAGCTCTCTTATCTGGGAGAACCGGGTTTGATTCCCCACTCCTCCACTTGCACCTGCTGGAATGGCCTTGGGTCAGCCAGAGCTCTCTTATCTGGGAGAACCGGGTTTGATTCCCCACTCCTCCACTTGCACCTGCTGGAATAGCCTTGGGTCAGCCATAGCTCTCTTATCTGGGAGAACCAGGTTTGATTCCCCACTCCTCCACTTGCAGCTGCTGGAATGGCCTTGGGTCAGCCAGAGCTCTGTTATCTGGGAGAACCGGGTTGGATTTCCCACTCATCCATTTGCAGCTACTGGAATGGCCTTGGGTCAGCCAGAGCTCTCTTATCTGGGAGAACCGGGTTTGATTCCCCACTCCTCCACTGCAGCTGCTGGAATGGCCTTGGGTCAGCCATGGCTCTCTTATCTGGGAGAACCGGGTTTGATTCCCCACTCCTCCATTTGCACCTTCTGGAATGGCCTTGGGTCAGCCAGAGCTCTCTTATCTGGGAGAACCGGGTTTGATTCCCGCCTCCTCCACTTGCAGCTGCTGGAATGGCCTTGGTTCAGCCATGGCTCTCTTATCTGGGAGAACCGGGTTTGATTCCCCACTCCTCCACTGCAGCTGCTGGAATGGCCTTGGGTCAGCCATGGCTCTCTTATCTGGGAGAACCGGGTTTGATTCCCCACTCCTCCATTTGCACCTTCTGGAATGGCCTTGGGTCAGCCAGAGCTCTCTTATCTGGGAGAACCAGGTTTGATTCCCCACTCCTCCACTTGCACCTGCTGGAATGGCCTTGGGACAGCCAGAGCTCTCTTATCTGGGAGAACCGGGTTTGATTCCCCCCTCCTCCACTTGCACCTGCTGGAATGGCCTTGGTTCAGCCATGGCTCTCTAACTGGGAGAACCGGGTTTGATTCCCCACTCCTCCATTTGCACCTGCTGGAATGGCCTTGGGTCAGCCAGAGCTCTCTTATCTGGGAGAACCGGGTTTGATTCCCCACTCCTCCACTTGCACCTGCTGGAATGGCCTTGGGTCAGGCAGAGCTCTCTTATCTGGGAGAACCGGGTTTGAGTCCCCCCTCCTCCACTTGCAGCTGCTGGAATGGCCTTGGGTCAGCCAGAGCTCTCTTATCTGGGAGAACCGGGTTTGATTCCCCACTCCTCCACTGCAGCGGCTGGAATGGCCTTGGGTCAGCCAGAGCTCTCTTCTCTGGGAGAACCGGGTTTGATTCCCCCCTCCTCCACTTGCACCTGCTGGAATGGCCTTGGGTCAGCCAGAGCTCTCTTATCTGGGAGAACCGGGCTTGATTCCCCACTCCTCCACTTGCAACTGCTGGAATGGCCTTGGGTCAGCCAGAGCTCTCTTAACTGGGAGAACCGGGCTTGATTCCCCACTCCTCCACTGGCAGCTGCTGGAATGGCCTTGGGTCAGCCAGAGCTCTCTTATCTGGGAGAACCGGGCTTGATTCCCCACTCCTCCAGTGGCAGCTGCTGGAATGGCCTTGGGTCAGCCAGAGCTCTCTTATCTGGGAGAACCGGGCTTGATTTCCCACTCCTCCACTGGCAGCTGCTGGAATGGCCTTGGGTCAGCCAGAGCTCTCTTATCTGGGAGAACCGGGTTTGATTCCCCACTCCTCCACTGCAGCTGCTGGAATGGCCTTGGGTCAGCCAGAGCTCTCTTCTCTGGGAGAACCGGGATTGATTCCCCCCTCCTCCACTTGCACCTGCTGGAATGGCCTTGGGTCAGCCAGAGGGCTCTTATCTGGGAGAACCGGGTTTGATTCCCCACTCCTCCACTTGCAGCTGCTGGAATGGCCTTGGGTCAGCCAGAGCTCTCTTCTCTGGGAGAACCGGGCTTGATTCCCCACTCCTCCACTGGCAGCTGCTGGAATGGTCTTGGGTCAGCCAGAGCTCTCTTATCTGGGAGAACCGGGCTTGATTCCCCACTCCTCCACTGGCAGCTGCTGGAATGGCCTTGGGTCAGCCAGAGCTCTCTTATCTGGGAGAACCGGGTTTGACTCCCCACTCCTCCACTCGCACCTGCTGGAAAGGCCTTGAGTCAGCCAGAGCTCTCTTATCTGGGAGAAGCGGGTTTGATTCCCCACTCCTCCACTCGCACCTGCTGGAAAGGCTTGAGTCAGCCAGAGCTCTCTTCTCTGGGAGAACCGGGTTTGATTCCCCACTCCTCCACTGGCAGCTGCTGGAATGGCCTTGGGTCAGCCATAGGTCTGCCAGAGATTGTCTTTGAAAGGGCCGCTTCTGTGAGAGCTCTCTCAGCCCCACCTGCCTCACAGGGTGTCTGTTGTGGGGGAGGAAGGGAAAGGCAATTGTAAGCCACTCTGAGATTCAGAGTGAAGGAAAGGTCCCCTGTGCAAGCACCAGTCGTTTCTGACTCTGGGGTGACGTTGCTCTCACATTTTCACAGCAGACTTTTTACGGGGTGGTTTGCCGTTGCCTTCCCCAGTCATCTACGCTTTCCTTCCAGCAAGCTGGGGACTCATTTCATTGACCTCCGAAGGATGGAAGGCTGAGTCAACCTCGAGACGGCTACCTGAAAACCCAGCTTCCACCGGGGATCGAACTCAGGTTGTGAGTGTCATCAGGAGGTCCATCAGTGGGGATAGAAGCCATCCCACTGTGCCCCCCCTCCAAGCACCAAGAATACAGAACATCACTGCCCCAGACAGAGTTCCATCAATACAATGTCGCTAAGAGCCACTGATGGACCCCTGCTCCATATGCTTATCCAGTCCCCTTTGAAGCTGGTTATGCTTGTAGCCGCCACCACCTCCTGTGGCAGTGAATTCCACGTTAATCACCCTTTGGGTGAAGAAGGACTTCCTTTTATCCATTTTAACCCGACTGCTCAGCAATTTCATTGAATGCCCACAATTTCTTGTCTTGTGAGAAAGGGAGAAAAGGACTTCTTTCTCTGCCTTCTCCATCCCAGGCATAATCTTGTAAACCTCGATCATGTCACCCCGCAGTCAACATTTCTCCAAGCTAAAGAGCCCCAAGCGTTTTAACCTTTCTTCATAGGGAAAGTGTCCCAACTCTTGAATCATTCTAGTTGCCCTTTTCTGCACTTTTCCCAGTGCTATAATATCCTTTTTGAGGTGCGGTGACCCGAATTGTACACAGTACTCCAAATGAGGCTGCACCGTCGATTTATACAGGGGCATTATGATACTGGCTGATGAGTCTAAACCCACCCGTGTAGGGCTAGAAAAGAGCAGGGAACGCAGCCAAACGCAAATTATTTTCACTTACGTTTATTTCTATAGGTTTGTACTCCCCAAATCCCCAAAAAGGATTTTTCTCTAGATACACAGTATTCATGAGACACCAAAAATTGCACATTTCCCCTCTTTTACACATAATTCTCATGATCGCGGGGACACACGAACATGGGAACCAAAGCCCCAGTGTTCTGTGTGACCCAAAAGGCACACGTTAGAGCTTCAATCGTAGTGAGGATTCAAACCACTGAAGTGATGATTCCACGTAGTGATTCAAACCCAGTTAAGCACACAGCAGGACCAATACGCTTAAATATCTTTCCATCTATCCCACAGATGTACTCTTTGGCCTCTAAACTATACTTCTCTACAAAGCATCAGTCGAACGGCATGTAAACATTTAAGATCCATTCATTGTGCAGAAGAGCCGCTCTGTACATTCATCGGACGTGAAGACAGAGAGAGTAAGGCTTTTTAAAATTACCCTCCAATGTTGACCTCTTGTCGTTTCACCCCGTCGTTCTTCATCTCAAGGAAAACACGCTCTGGCTGTCTTCAAGCAGCTACATTCGAGTCCAGTAGCACTAAGAGACCAACAAAATTTTGGGAGTACCGGCTTTCAAGAGTCAAAGCTCCCTTTATCAGACATGAGTAAGAAAAAAAGAGGGAGGAGGAGGGGAGGGGGGAAAAGACATAAGCAAGAATGGAGATCCCTATCTGATGAAGGAGCTAAAATTCATAGAGAGCCAGTTTGGTGTAGTGGTTAAGTGTGCAGACTGTTGTCTGGGAACACCAGGTTTGATTCCCCACTCCTCCACTTGCAGCTGCTGGAATGGCCTTGGGTCAGCCATAGCTCTCACAGAGCTGTCCTTGAAAGGGCAGCTTCTGTCAGAGCTCTCTCAGCCCCACCCACATCACAGGTTGTCTGTTGTGGGGAAGGTAAAGGAGATTGTGAGCTGCTTTGAGACTCTGAAATTCAGAGTGGAGGACGGGGATACAAATCCAATGTCGTCGTCTTCTTCAAAAGTTATATCTCCTTTATCTCCTCCCCCCACAACAGATATCCTGTGAGGTGGGTGGGGCTGAGAGAGCTCTGACAGAAGCTGCCCTTTCAAGGACATCTCCTACCAGAGCTCTGGCTGACCCAAGGCCATTCCAGCAGCTGCAAGTGGAGGAGTGGGGAATCAAACCTGCCTGGACTTGAAGGGCATCTGGACTTGAATGTCGCTATTCTTCCGAAGACCCATACAGCTCCCCTCCTGAAACTGGTTCTCCCAGGCTGCAAACGCCTTTCTTGAACTTTTAATACCTTTGCTTTTCAAAGCTGTATGAGTGGGAGAAACCTTAGGCTAATTCACCCAAGGGCACCTGCAAAGGGGGTGGCGGGGGGGGGGGGTGGAGAGGCATTTAACAAAGGGAAGGGAGAAAGATCTGACCGGAGCAGCTGTTGTGTTTTTATATATACACACAATTGAAGAAAAACTGATGACCAAGAAAGGTTTTCAGTTCCCGCCCTGGTTTGCGCCGCAAGGTGTAAAGAAAAAGCGCACCTGCATGGGGAGAGAACCTCTGAATTTGCATTGCTTGTGCGCTGGGGGGGGGGGGTGTTCTTCTCAACCAGAAAGGCCCTTGGGTTACAGAACTGTGCCTGGAAAAGCAGTTCTAATGCACCGGCATTCTGCAGTGACAGAAGGCAACGCAGCCACGGATGGGACTTGCAGAACCAAAGGCAGATTCCAACTGGGTCTTTTCCTGGAAGGCCAGGGTTGTTGGAAATATCTGTTCTGTATGTCCTTTGCAATGTTCTAAAGGTCCAGCCATTATAGGGTTAACACTGTGCCTGATTCCCTATTTGTGGTTTTCGCCTCCCAGTACCCTTTCCCTGTAGAAAAAAAAATAGGTTTTGGCTTTTTCATGTCAAATGCTTCTCAATGGTTATTTGATCCAGTGATCCACCCCGCTGTTTGAGATAAAGAAATAGAATGTCAAACAGAATTCCCTAACAAGGGCGAGGTCTAGACCATGGGTGTCAAAACTCAGGACGAATCTGTGACATAAATGAGACTTTGTTGGGCCAGGCTGTGTCGGGGAGGGTCGTGTGTGTACTTATTTAAGATTAGGTAGCAGAGATGTAAACTTTGTAAAGGACGCAGACAAACACAATTAAAGATATTTTTAAAAAAACAAAAAAACCCTTAAAACATGCTTAAAACATGAGCACTCATTTCTTAAAGGTGCTTGCTTTGTATCTCCCCTGTGCGATCCAGGGAACCGGGCAAAGGAAGCTCTGGTTCTTTCCTTCCTTCCCCAGGGGACCAGGAGGGGGAGAATCCTCAGCCAGTAGAAGGAAGAGAGGCTTGGCTCAGTAGCTCTGCTGTGCGATTGAGAGAGCCTGGCAAAGCAAGCTATTCCTCCCCCCCCCCTTCCTCCCCAGGGGAAGAGCCTTAGCCAATGGAGAAAATAGAGGCCTTGCTCCGTAGTTCCTGTACGATTGAGCAAGCCTGGCAAAGCAAGCTGGGATGCAGAAGGAAGCAAAAGAGAGGGAGAAGGAAGCAGAGGACAGCCTGTTGCTCAGGGCCTGATAGGAGCCCTCCGGGGCCTGATTTGGCCCCTGGGCTGCATGTTTGACACCCGTGGCCTAGACTCCATCGCCTGGTTCCTACTATTAAAACTGAGGTTCTTGCTATACAGACTCAACATGGGTTGAAATTAAAAATTTCCGGCTCAACATGAGGAAGAACTTCCTGACCATTCGAGCGGTTCCTCAGTGGAACAGGCTTCCTCGGGAGGTGGTGGGCTCTCCTTCCTTGGAGGTTTTCAACAGAGGCTAGATGGCCACCTGACAGCAATGAAGATCCTGTGAATGTAGGAGGTGTTTGTGAGTTTCCTGCATTGTGCAGGGGGTTGGACTAGATGGCCCTGGAGGCACTTTCCAACTCTATGATTCTAGCAGCTCAGCGACACCTGGATCCAGACCGTGAGCATGGGTGAGCACACTGCTTGCATGATGCAATCTGGCTGCGAGACCGGCATCTCTGTTAAAAAGGATGGGAAAGGGGGAAGACGGCCACTGTGGAAGCAGCACATTGTTTTATTCCTGACCTCGTGGCCGGTGACACTCTCCGTGGCTTGTGACTCTGAACATTTGGACCCAGTTTGGACTCAGACCTCTGGATTCGCCCACAAACCTGTCGCTGCTGCCGAACGGCCTACTGTACGTCCAGCCGGGGAGCTAGAATTTGACCACGCTGCGCTGGTTGTGCCCACGCCTCACCTCACTCGTGCCCTGGCTTGGCTGACCTGCCCTATGCTGGCTGCATTCCAGGACAGACTGTTCAGCGGGATGCTTTTTGATCTGTGCAGCCAATCAGAAGACCTGCTGGGCAAAAGCCTCACCTAGCTCAACCCCAGTTCAAAAAGCACTTGGTGGATACCAAGGAAGGGCAGACTGCTTAGCAAGATGCCTTTTGATCCACACAGCCAATCAGAAGACCTGCTGGGCGAAAGCCTCACTTAGCCCCACCCCAGTTCTTGGTTGATACCAAGAAAGGACTGTTTAGCAAGACGCCTTTTTATCTACGCAGATCTACACCAATCAGAAGACCTGCTGGGCAAAAGCCTCACTTAGCCCCGCCCCAGTTCTAAAAGCACTTGGTGGATACCAAGAAAGGCGCCAACAGGCCCCGCAGCGCTCATGGGCCCCTCATTGGGGACCCCAGATGTGACCCATCAACCGCTACTAAGCCACTTGAAGTTCTTCTGCGTCCAAAGGTGGGGGGCTTACGACGCTAAACTAGGTTCACCTCATTCGGAGCCTCTTCCTCACACTCTGCAGAAAGCTAGTCCTGGGGACCAGTCTAAGCAGCGCCCCCTGGTGGATCACACAGCCACAGGCCCCAAGAATCAGCCACGGTCTTTCAGGGTCTTGCCTGCTCTGACTCGCAGGGGCTCTCCAGGGTCCAAAGCAGAGCTTTTGCGCATCACCCGCTGCCAGATTCTGTCACTGAATGCCAGGGACTGAGTTCGAGACCTTCCAGGGGTCGTTTTGTAGAAAAATAGGTGGTGGAGCTCGTTGGCATAACTCATTCGCATATACCACCACCACCACGACCCCTCCAGCCAAAAGCAACCTGATGCAAGAAAGGAGAGCCCCAGGCGAGCGAGGCCTGCTTGGGCTGGGTAAAGATCCAGCCAGCCCAAGCAGGCCTCGCTCGCCTGGGGCTCCCCTGGGCTGCCCTTCCCCCAGTCAAAAGGCCAGCAAGCCACCTGCTGCCCAGAATCTCATAAGAAGCGGAGAACGGGTGGTGCAGACTTCAGGGGTTCATGAGGGCTGCTGGGGGCGTGGCAAAGCCCCTGGGGGCTGGCTGGCTGCCCGCTCTCCTAATCCAAGGATTGTTCTGCAGCTGCACCTTCTATTAAGTGGACAAGGTAGGTGGAGAGGAAGAGGGGGAACTGTCAGAAAGGTCCAGGAGCTGTGCTCTTGCGAGGTCCTGCTGAATCTGAGGCCTGGGACCTTCTATGTTCCAAGAACGCACTCCACCAGTCAGCTACGGCCCTGTCCCTTATACTTCTCAGACCAGGTACCAAGGAAGCCGCTTGCGACTCCATTCTCTTGCCAACCACTTGGGGGCAGCATAACAGCCCCAATTCAGATTAGGCCAGAGCATCAGGACGAAACAAGCGCTTTGATTTGGGTGGCAGGAAGTGACCTTTCGGCTTCTTGGCTCAGGCACTCTGTTCCCTGCCCAAGAGGGGCAATACAGGTCTCATTTTGCAGATTTCCCAACACAAATGTTGCCTCGTCCAAGTTTGATGGGGGAACTGTACTGCGTTGGCACCGGATGCGTCCGTCACCGAGAAAGAAGGTTACAAGACGGGTCTAACATATTTAGACAACTTTTGTTTTGGTTTTTTTGTCCTTCTAAAGCTCACCCCCCCCCATTGTCAAGGCTCACGTCCCGGATTCCCAGACCAGGAAACAAGCCACTCCCCCTCCGGCAGAAAAGCGTCTTTGATGCGAGAGCAAGTTCGCCTCTTCCCCCATTCCCACGCAAGTCAGCGGGACAGCTCCTCTTGCCGTCAGTTGACTTCCAAGACGTCCGCCTCCAGCAGGCCGAATTTCGTCTTGTGCTTGTCGAAGAGCTTCCTCAGGGAGCTGACGTAGAGGCTGTGATAAAAGTCTACTTCCTTCTGGCTCGGGTTTTCGATTTTCGGAATGGTGATCGGCTCCCCCACTGAAAGGAGAGAGACGCGCTTGGTGAGTTATGGAGAAGAAGAAGAAGATATTCGATTTATATCCCGCCCTCCACTCCGAAGAGTCTCAGAGCGGCTCACAATCTCCTGTACCTTCCTCCCCCACAAAAGACACCCTGTGAGGTACATGGAGATATTGGATTTATATCCCGCCCTCCACTGCAAGAGTCTCAGAGCGGCTCACAATCTCCTGTACCTTCCTCCCCCATAACAGACACCCTGTGAGGTAGATGAAGATATTGGATTTATATCCCACCCTCCACTCCAAAGAGTCTCAAAGCGGCTCACAATCTCCTTTATCTTCCTCCCCCACAACAGACACCCTATGAGGTAGATGAAGATATTGGATTTATATCCCGCCCTCCACTCTGAAGAGTCTCAAAGCGGCTCACAATATCCTTTCCCTTCCTCCCCCACAACAGACACCCTGTGAGGTAGATGAAGACATTGGATTTATATTCCGCCCTCCACTCCGAAGAGTCTCAGAGCGGCTCAATCTCCTTTCCCTTCCTCCCCCACAACAGGCACCCTGTGAGGTGGGTGGGGCTGGAGAGGGCTCTCACCGCAGCTGCCCTTTCAAGGACAACCTCTGCCAGAGCTCTGGCTGACCCAAGGCCATGCTAGCAGGTGCAAGTGGAGGAGTGGGGAATCAAACCCGGTTCTCCCAGATAAGAGTCCGCACACTTAACCACTACACCAAACTGGTTCTCCCCTGGAGAGGGGAGGGCGCAGGCCCGTAACCATGGGGGGGGGCGGCCTCTCCACCCAACCCCCCTTCGACCTTTATGGCCCCTCCTTTCCCCCCACTCTCTCCTCAGTCACTTCTCTGGCAGCCCCCAATCTCCCCGCCACTCCGGCAGCCCTCACCACCCCTCCGTGGTGCCTCCCTCCCTCCCTCCCACCCAGTGAAGCGTGGGCTCCTGTGTCTCTTTCAAGGCAGCCCCCCGCCAATCAGCTGATCGGCGGGAAAAGCCACACCAAAGAGCCGGTGGTTCCCATGCTGGATTTCCGGCGCGTTCAGCACATTCAGCGCTGGCCGCCCCAGTGCTGAATGTGCTGAGCGTGCCGGAAAGCCAGCATAGGAACCGCCGGCCTCTGCATGGCTTTTCCCGTCGATCAGCTGATCGGCGGGGGGGGTGCCTCGAAAGAGCCCCAGGAGCCGGGCTTCACCGGGTGGGTGAGTGGGAAGGAGGGGAAAACGTCGCGGAGGGCGCTGCCAGAATGGCGGAGAGAGAGGGGGGTGGCAGCGGAGAGAGAGGGGGCCGCCAAAGCAGGGGCCCCTCCACCCGAAATTTTTTTCCAAGGCCCCTCCCCCACCTAAAATTTTCCGGCTACAGGCCTGGGCGGGCGACAGCCAGCTGGGACGAATGGCTCTCCTAGCAAAAAGGTCTCCAGCTTACACACCCATACCTCTCCAGAATCCCTGGCTATGGTCCTTTCCAAGCTGTGACTCAGGAGATACAAGAGATCAAATACCCTGAATGCATAGGGTTGCCATGTCCAGCTCAAGAAATAGCCGGGGGGGCTTTGGGGGGTGGAGCCGAGAGCAAGGGTGTGACAAGCACAACTGAATTCCAAAGGGACATATGAGCATATGAAGCTGCCTTATACTGAATCAGACCCTGGGTTCATCAAGTCAGTATTGTCTACTCAGACTGGCAGCGGCTCTCCAGGGTCTCAGCTGAGGTTTTTCACACCTATTTGGCTGGACCCTTTTTAGTTGGAGATGCTGGGGATTGAACCTGGGACCTTCTGCTTCCCAAGCAGATGCTCTACCACTGAGCCACAGCCCCATTCATGGCTCTCCAGGGTCTCCAGCTGAGGTTTTTTACACCTATTTGCCTGGACCCTTTTTAGTTGGAGATGCCGGGGATTGAACCTGGGACCTTCTGCAGGGAGTTCTGGCTTTCACATTTATGGGGACCTCACGCCTTTTAAACGCATTCTCTCCCTTTGGAAATAATGAAGGCTAGGGGCACCTCCTTTGGGGGGCCTCATAGAATTGGACCCTCTGGTCCAATCTTTTTGAAACTTGGGGGGGGGGGCGTGTTTTGCAAAGAGACATTGGAATCTATACCGAAAATCTGGCCTCTACCTCAAAATGTCATGGGTGCTGGGGACCTTTCAGAGGAAGTTGAGTCTGATGAGGAAACTGTGCCCCTGCCACCTGCACCAGTGCCCCTGCCTCCTGCTGGAGAAGATCCCAGCCCCCCTGCCTCGCCCTCTCGGGTGGCTCGTGTGCGTGACCGCCTCCGGCAGGACCTCAGGGATCGGAGGAGGGCGGCACGCTCACAAGCAAGACGCTCCCTGAGCCCTGAGTTCTGAGAGGATTCTGGCCCTTCTAAGAGCAAGGATGCTTGAGTGGTAACAGGATCCTGGCTGCCTCCCTGAGCCAGCAATTAGCCCAAACGGGCAACAGCCAGCAGAGGGCTATATAGCTGTGGGCTTTGGGAGGAGGCTTTGTGGAAGCAACTAGTCATCTCCCTGACATTCTAGCATCCACTCCGGCTTGACTTTGGTTCCTGACTCCCTGACTTTGGCTTTGGACTTCTGGACTCCCTGACCTCGGCTTCTGGACCTCAGACCTGCGATACTTCTACAGTGATTCGGATTTGGCGCCTCGGACCCTCCTGCTTACTGGCTACAGACCTCGGACTGCCTCTGGACTTTGCCTGACCCGGCCCCAGCCGTGACACAAAAAACAGGCCCCTCGGAGCCCCAGATACCCTCAGATCCATTCTCCATTATACCCTACGGCAGGGGTGGCCAACGGTAGCTCTCCAGATGTTTTTTGCCTACAGCTCCCATCAGCCCCAGCCATCGGCCATGCTGGCTGGGGCTGATGGGAGTTGTAGGCAAAAAAACATCTGGAGAGCCACCGTTGGCCACTCCTGCCCTATGGGAATCAGTCTCCAGAGGGTATAATGGAGTGCCCAGCAGACATTTCTCTCCCTCCCCCCCTCGCTTTCTGATAACTCTGAAGCTGGAGGAGAGCCTCCAGACCAGGGGACCTTCCCCCGCCTGGGGACTGGCAACTCTATGCAGGCACCGCTAAGCAATGCTGAAGAAGACGAGCCAGGAGTCTCCACCATGTTGCCCTTGCGTTTTTCGAAAGTGGGCAGGGCCTGCTGGAGCTTTCCCGCAGCAAAGTTTCTGATTGGCCATTGGAGATTTGATTGACTACAGATTGATTGTTCTTTTTACCATAACCTCCGTAAAGATTTATTTGGCAAGCTTTCTTTTTCTCCAGATTTGTCCATTCTGCCACCCTGTTATTATTTATTGAGTGATACTGAGGGGGTGGTTAGTGAGGCTGTGGCAAAATTTCTGGCTGACATCCTTAAATTTAATTCTGACCATGTTTGAATGCATCTGTAAGCTCGGTTTTATTTTGATTTTATCTCCAGTGTTTAAATTTTTATATTCTGTGTATTTTTATCTGAATCTATTATGCCATTAAAGGTTTGGTATGGTATGGTATGACTACAGATTTTTTTTTTTAAACTTGCTTTGGTAGCAGCTGCCCCCACACCACAAGGATCATACCAGAACTCGTGGGCACTCAATGAAATTGCTGAGCGGTCGAGTTAGAATGGATAAAAGGAAGTCCTTCTTCACCCAAAGGGTGATTAACATGTGGAACTCACTTCTGCAGGAGGTGGGGGCGGCTACAAGCATAGCCGGCTTCAAGAAGGAATTGGATAAACATCTGGAGCAGAGGCCCATCAGTGGCTATTAGCCACAGCGTATTGTTGGAACTCTCTGTCTGGGGCAAGTGATGCTCTGTATTCTTGGTACTTGGGGGGCACAGTGGGAGGGCTTCTAGTGTCCTGGCCTCACTGATGGACCTCCTGATGGCACCTGGGTTTTTTGGCCATTGTGGGACACAGAGTGTTGGACTGGATGGGCCATTGGCCTGATCCAGCATGGCTTCTCTTATGTTCTTATGTCTGGGGCAAGTGATACTCTGTCTTCTTGGTGCTTGGGGGGCACAATGGGAGGGCTTCTAGTGTCCTGGCCCCACTGATGGCACCTAGGGTTTTTTGGCCACTGTGTGTACAAAGTGTTGGACTGGATGGGCCATTGGCCTGATCCAACATGCCTTCTCTTATGTTCTTATCATCACGGCATGACTGAATGTAAGCTGAGGCAACCATTTTGTGGCCTGATCTAAAATGGCTTCTCTCTTACGTTCATGCTTCCAGTCTAGCTCCACACCCCTGGGAAGAGGTCAGCCTGGGCTTCCATCTCACCTACGGTGTTGATCGGCTTGGAGAAGGGCAGCAAGCCCCAGGTGTTAGAGGAGAAGAGGCTCCGTCCGAGGAAGAAGCAGGGGGCGAAGCCGACGTACTTCTGGAACTTCTTCTGAATCCATTTGCCCCACGAGCCTTCCTCAAAGACCACCTGCTTGTAAACTTCGTTCTCGCCGAACGAATAGATGGGAACGAGATCCGCCCTGGAAAGTTTTTAAAAAGACGCTGGTAAGCACCTTTCCTTTTTACGGGACGCCAAGACACAGGGTAAGTGCAAGATTATTCTGTTGCTTCGAGCCAGGTATACCATCACCTGGGACTGCCAACCTCTAGTTGGGTAAAGCTAAGCAAATGATTGTGACAAATAACTAAATCACAAATTAGGCGAAGGAAAGGCCCCCTGTGCAAGCACCAGTGGTTTCCGACTCTGGGGTGACGTCGCTTTCACAACGTTTTCATGGCAGACTTTTTACGGGGTGGTTTGCCATTGCCTTCCCCAGTCATCTACGCTTTCCCCCCAGCAAGCTGGGAACTCATTTTACCTTCACAACGTTCTCACGGCAGACTTTTTACGGGGTGGTTTGCCATTGCCTTCCCCAGTCATCTACACTTTCCCCCCAGCAAGCTGGGAACTCATTTTACCTTCACAACGTTTTCACGGCAGACTTTTTACAGGGTGTTTTGCCTTTGCCTTCCCCAGTCATCTACACTTTCCCCCCAGCAAGCTGGGAACTCATTTTACCTTCACAACATTTTCACAGCAGACTTTTCACGGGGTGGATTGCCATTGCCTTCCCCAGTCATCTACGCTTTCCCCCAAGCAAGCTGGGGACCCATTTTACCTTCACAACGTTTTCACGGCAGACTTTTTACGGGGCAGTTTGCCATTGCCTTCCCCAGTCATCTACACTTTCCCCCCAGCAAGCTGGGGACTCATTTTACCTTCACAAAGTTTTCACGGCAGACTTTTTACAGGGTGTTTTGCCTTTGCCTTCCCCAGTCATCTACACTTTCCCCCACAGCAAGCTGGGGACTCATTTGACCGACCTCGGAAGGATGGAAGGCTGAGTCAACCTCAAGCCGGCTACCTGAAAACCCAGCTTCTGCTGGGAATCGAACTCAGGTCGTGAGCAGAGCTTAGTACTGCAGCTTTAACACTGCGCCACGGGGCTCTTCAAAAATCAGGCAAAACACATTCTATTAATTACAATATCAGTTGAAATTCCTCATCATTTTTTTTAAACTTTCAACTAAACTTTATTCTTTTGCCAGATTCGATACATTTGCAGAAATAGGGTGCATACGCCATAATCATGCTGATAACAATAGTTCAAAAAGAAATCAAATTCCGGTACAAAGGATCTGTTAGAATAATGTTATGCTCTGACAAGTATGTAACTACTGGATATCTTTTTCTGCAATTTTCTTTTCATCTAATTCTGGTGGAATATCATTATTTGAATATGAGAGTTTACTAAGAATAAAGTATTCCCAGATCTTGTTTCTCCAACTATACAGAGTTGGCATATTAGAGTTTTTCCAATTATATGCTAGGAGTGTTTTTCCAATAGACAGAAGTGTTGGTATGAAGTGGGTCCAGTGTTCCGGTAATATCATTTCAGGATTAAGAGGTAAGTGACTATTCAATATGTTATTTATTTCTAAAATGATAGTTTTCCAGTATGTCTGGATGAGGGGGCAAGACCACCAAGAGTGAAGATGTGTAGCAATTTGCCCACATTGTTTAAGAACATAAGAGAAGCCATGTTGCATCAGGCCAATGGCCCATCCAGTCCAACACCCTGCCATACAGTGGCCAAAAAACCCAGGTGCCATCAGGAGGTCCACCAGTGGGGGCCAAGACACTAGAAGCCCTCCCACTGCCCACCCAAGCACCAAGAATACAGAGCATCACTGCCCCAGACATAAGAACAAAAGAGAAGCCATGTTGGATCAGGCCAGTGGCCCATCCAGTCCAACACTCTGTGTCACATAAGAACATAAGAGAAGCCATGTTGGATCAGGCCAATGGCCCATCCAGTCCAACACTCTGTGTCACATAAGAACATCAGAGAAGCCATGTTGGATCAGGCCAATAGCCCATCCAGTCCAACACTCTGTGTCACATAAGAACATAAGAGAAGCCATGTTGGATCAGGCCAATGGCCCAACCAGTCCAACACTCTGTGTCACATAAGAACATCAGAGAAGCCATGTTGGATCAGGCCAGTGGCCCATCCAGTCCAACACTCTGTGTCACATAAGAACATAAGAGAAGCCATGTTGGATCAGGCCAATGGCCCATCCAGTCCAACACTCTGTGTCACATAAGAACATAAGAGAAGCCATGTTGGATCAGGCCAATGGCCCATCCAGTCCAACACTCTATTTCACACAGTGGCCAAAAAACCCAAGTGCCACCAGGAGGTCCACCAGTGGGGCCAGGACACTGGAAGCCCTTCCACTGTTGCCCGCCCCCAAGCACCCAGAATAGAGAGCATCACTGCCCCAGATAGAGAGTTCTAACAATACACTGTGCCTAATAGCCACTGATGGACCTCTGCTCCATATGCTTATCCAATCCCGTCTTGAAGCTGGCTATGCTTGCAGCCGCCGCCACCTCCTGTGGCAGTGAATTCCGCATGTTGATCTAACACTTTGAGTTGTGCCATGAATTATTTTAGAATCAAAACTCAGAGCTCAGGGAGCTCAAGTTCTGAGGTAAAGTACCTCCTTTTATCCATTCTAACCCTGACTGCTCAGCAATTTCATTGAATGCCCACAGGTTCTCATATTGTGAGAAAGGGAGAAAAGTACATTGAGGCCAAGAATCCCAGCTACAAATACAAGTTGATGGGGTGTGACTGACCAAGAGAGAGAGCTTGGGGTCGTGGTAGAGAACTCACTGAAAATGTCAAGTCAGTGTGCGTTTGCAATAAAAAAGAGCAACGCCATGCTGGGAATTATTAGGAAGGGAACTGATAACAAATCAGCCAGTATCATAATGCCCCTGTATAAATCGATGGTGCGGTCTCATTTGGAGTACTGTGTGCAGTTCTGGTCGCCGCACCTCAAAAAGGATATTATAGCATTGGAGAAAGTCCAGAGAAGGGCAACTAGAATGATTAAAGGGCTGGAGCACTTTCCCTATGAAGAAAGGTTGAAACGCTTGGGGCTCTTTAGCTTGGAGAAACGTCGACTGCGGGGTGACATGATAGAGGTTTACAAGATAATGCATGGAATGGAGAAAGTAGAGAAAGAAGTACTTTTCTCCCTTTCTCACAATACAAGAACTCGTGGGCATTCGATGAAATTGCTGAGCAGACAGGTTAAAACAGATAAAAGGAAGTCCTTCTTCACCCAAAGGGTGATTAACATGTGGAATTCACTGCCACAGGAGGTGGTGGCGGCCACAAGTATAGCCACCTTCAAGAGGGGTTTAGATAAAAATATGGAGCACAGGTCCATCAGTGGCTATTAGCCACAGTGTGTGTGTATATATAAAAATTTTTGCCACTGTGTGATACAGAGTGTTGGACTTGATGGGCCATTGGCCTGATCCAACATGGCTTCTCTTATGTTCTTATGTGACACAGAGTGTTGGACTGGATGGGCCACTGGCCTGATCCAACATGGCTTCTCTTATGTTCTTATGTGACGCAGAGTGTTGGACTGGAGGGGCCACTGGCCTGATCCAAAAGGGCTTCTCTTATGTTCTTATGTGACGCAGAGTGTTGGACTGGAGGGGCCACTGGCCTGATCCAACATGGCTTCTCTTATGTTCTTATGTGACGCAGAGTGTTGGGCTGGATGGGCCCTTGGCCTGATCCAACATGGCTTCTCTTATGTTCTTAAGTACCTCTTTCTCTGCCTTCTCCATCCCATGCATTATCTTGTCAACCTCTATCATGTCACCCCGCAGTCGACGTTTCTCCAAGCGAAAGAGCCCCAAGCGTTTTAACCTTTCTTCATAGGGAAAGTGTTCCAACCCTTGAAGCATTCTAGTTTTACGCAATTTGTAGATGTTTTAAATCTGTATAGCATGGAGAGACGGGCACCACCTGGCTATAATTTTAAATGCTTGAAATTCCTCGCAATGCTATGTCCTTATGAAGATTCATCAGTTTTACAAAAGGGTTCACTCTATCCAATTCCACATGAAGAACGTCCTCCTTTCTGTTCTTCTTTCACTCTTCCTGTAAAGTGCTTGTGCAGTCTAATTCTTTAAATAAAGCAGGAGTCAAGTGTCACCTTTAAGACTAACCAAGTTTTATTCAGAACCTGAATAAAACTTGGTTTGTCTTAAAGGTGCCACTTGACTCCTGCTTTGTTCAGCTACTCCAGACCAACACAGCTGCCCGCTTGGATCTACCCTTAAATGAAGTTATTGCCAAGTCCGATATGAGGTTGTAAGACACTCTATCGTGTTGAATTTGGCAAGAATTTTATTTAAAGGATGTGGTTCTTACGTTAAAACAAGTTTGGCCACCCCTGATATAGCCCATTGAAGTCCCTCCTCTCTCCAAAACCTCCTCAGGCTCCATCTCCAAAATCTTCAGCTATTTCCTAATCTGCAGCTTGACAGAAGAGCCGTGGTTCCACAATCAAAGCCTCCTTGTATTGGAAGTTTTAAAAAAGGTAAAGGTAGTCCCCTGTGCAAGCACCAGTCGTTTCCGACTCTGGGGTGACGTTGCTTTCACAACGTTTTCACGGCAGACTTTTTAAGAAGTGGTTTGCCATTGCCTTCCCCATTCATCTATACTTTCCCTCCAGCTAGATGGGGACTCATTTGACCCACCTCGGAAGGATGGAAGGCTGAGTCAACCTGGAGCCGGCTACCTGAACCCAGCTTCCGCCGGGATCGAATTCAGGTCGTGAGCAGAGAGTTCAGACTGCAGTACTGCAGCTTTACCACTCTGCGCCACAGAGCTCTTAAAAGTAAAGGTAGTCCCCTGTGTAAGCACCAGTCGTTTTCGACTCTGGGGTGACATTGCTTTCACAATGTTTTCACGGCAGACTTTTTGCGGGGTGGTTTGCCATTGCCTTCCCCAGTCATCTACACTTTCCCCCCCAGCAAGCTGGGAACTCATTTTACCAACCTTGGAAGGATGGAAGGCTGAGTCAACCTGGAGCTGGCTACCTGAAACCAGCTTCCGCCGGGATCTAACTCAGGTCATGAGCTCAGACTGCAGAACTGCAGCTTTACCACTCTGCGCCACTCTGCCAAAACCAGACAGAAACCTTTCGGATCTGATCCAGGAGCCTTACCCGTGTCGTAATGCCAGCCTGACAAAACCCTTCCGGTTCTTCAGAGTCACAGAGTTTTTGCCTGGGACACAGTTGAGAGATTCGGCGGCCCCACCAACTACGATCACAACGGCATTCCCGGTGCCCTTTTTGGAAAGGATGTAGTCTATGCTGTCGCGGTTCACGGGGCAGATACCTGAGCATTCAGAAGAGAGAGAGAGAGAGAGAGAGCATTAAAAAAATGGAACCAAATGGACTTTGCAAACTCCCAATGGGAAAATATAGCCTCTTTTGTGGAGAAAACAGGAAAAAAAAACCAGGGTTAAGCTGTTAGCAGGAATGCCCTTGCCACTTCACCCCGAGTTCAAGAGAGCAGCATCCGTCCCGTGATTCTGGCCAGAAACGGCTCAGAATTCAGCATCCTGAGAATTTCCGCTTTTATCGCTGGGGAAGGAAAGAGGACAGCCAGGGGAAACAATGGGAAATTCCCGCCCCCCACCCCCCCAAAAAAATCCTCCTTAAACGAGCAAAATGCAGATGGCAAAATTTAGGTCAGAACTTGAGCTCCTTTAGCTTCGCATTCTGATTTTAAAATACCGCATGGTGGCACAACTCAAGGCTGTGGCACTGGCTGTTAGCTGTGGCTATCAGATTTATCTGGACCTGTCTGACCCATCCTTCCAAGAGCTCCTGTTTTAGGCAGAGGAAGAAGACCACCGTAGATTTATACCCCACTCTTCTCTCAGAATCAGAGTCTCAGAGCGACTTACAATCTCCTTTATCTTCTTTCCCCCACAACAGACACCCTGTGAGGTAGGTGGGGCTGAGAGAGATCCCCCAGAAGCTGCCTTTTCAAGGACAACTCCTACCGGAACTATGGCTGACCCAAGGCCATTCCAGCAGCTGCAAGTGGAGGAGTGGGGAATCAAACCGGGTGCTCCCAGATAAGAGAGCTCTGGCTGACCCAAGGCCATTCCAGCAGCTGCAAGTGGAGGAGTGGGGTATCGAACCCGGTTCTCCCAGATAAGAGTCCACGCACTTAACCACTACACCAAACTGGCTCTCCGAGAACTGCTCTTGAGCAGAACAGCTCTGAGAGAACTTGTGACTGACTCATGGTCACTCCAGCAGCTGCAAGTGGAGGAGTGGGGAATCAAACCCGGTTCTCTCTGATAAGAGTCCACGCACTTAACCACTACACCAAACACAACAACCCTGTGTGGTTTGGTTAACCCAAGAGAAAGGCTCACCCCCATAACGAAAGGGGGATAAGGACCTCTATATTCAGAGGCGGTAAACCTCTGAATACCAGCACCAGGAGGCAACATCAGGGGAAGGCCATAGTCTCTGTGACCTGTTATTGGCCCTCCAAAGGGACTGGCTGGCCACAGTGGGAGACGGGATCCTGGACTACATAGACCCTCCCTGGTCTGATCCAGCAGGGCTCTTCTGATGTTCTTAGGGAGGCCTCAGCCTCTCTGCCCTGTCGTTGGCCCTCCAGAGGAACTTGTTGGCCACTGTGTGACAGGAGCTGGACTAGATGTACCACTGGTCTGATCTAGCAGGGCTCTTCTGAGGTTCTTCTCAGGGGAAGGCCTCAGCCTCTCTGCCCTGTTGTTGGCCCTCCGGAGGAACTGGCTGGCCACTGTGTGAGACAGGTGGCTGGACTAGAGGGACCCTCCCTGGTCTGATCCAGCAGGGCTCTTCTGAGGTTCTTCTCAGGGGAAGGCCTCAGCCTCTCTGCCCTGTTGTTGGTCCTTCAGAGGAACTGGTTGGCCCCTGTGTGAGACAGAAAGCTGGACTAGATGGACCTTCACTGGTCTGATCCAGCAGGGCTCTTCTTATGTTCTTAGGAAGGCCTCGGCCTCTCTGCCCTGTCATTGGCCCTCCTGAGGGACTGGTTGGCCACTGTGTGAGACAGGAGGCTGGACTAGATGGACCCTCACTGGTCTGATCCAGCAGAGCTCTTCTGATGTTCTTAGGAAGGCCTCAGCCTCTCTGCCCTGTCGTTGGCCCTCCCGAGGAACTGGTTGGCCACTGTGTGACAGGAGCTGTACTAGATGGACCACTGGTCTGATCTAGCAGGGTTCTGAGGTTCTTCTCAGGGGAAGGCCTCAGCCTCTCTGCCCTGTTGCTGGCCCTCCAGAGGAACTGGCTGGCCACTGTGTGAGACAGGTGGCTGGACTAGAGGGACCCTCCCTGGTCTGATCCGGCAGGGCTCTTCTGAGGTTCTTCTCAGGGGAAGGCCTCAGCCTCTCTGCCCTGTTGTTGGCCCTCCAGAGGAACTGGCTGGCCACTGCGTGAGGCAGGAGGCTGGACTGGATGGGCCCTCCCTGGTCTGATCCAGCAGGGCTCTTCTGATGTTCTTAGGAAGGCCTCGGCCTCTCTGCCCTGTCGTTGGCCCTCCCGAGGGACTGGTTGGCCCCTGTGTGAGGCAGGAGGCTGGACTGGATGGGCCCTCCCTGGTCTGATCCAGCAGGGCTCTTCTTTGGCTCTTACGCCCTCTTTTGGCCATCCATAGGAACTGGCTGACCACTATGTGAAATTAGACAGACCTCTGCTCTGATCCAGCAGAGCCGTTCTGATGTTTTTATCGGGGAAGGCCCTCATCCTCCATGCCCTCCTGTTGGCCCTCTGGAGAAACATGTTGGCCTCTGTTTGAGACAGGATGCTGGACTAGATGGACCCTCACTGGTCTGATCTGGCAGAGCTCTTCTGATGTTCTCATGAACTGAAAAGTCCCATATTAGTCCAAGGCACTATCTGCAACGGGGCACTGGATTCCATGCTGTGGTCATTGAATCCAACGGGGCATTGGATTCCATGACCACCTGGCCATGAATGCCAGGGAGGGGCCGTGGCTCAGTGGAAGGGCTTCTGCTTGGGAAGCAGAAGGTCCCAGGTTCAGTCCCCGGCACCTCCAGTTAAAAGGACCAGGCAGTAGGTGATGGGAAAGACCTCAGTCTGAGACCCTGGAGAGACGTACAGTGGGGCTGTAGCTCAGTGGCAGAGCATCTGCTTGGGAAGCAGAAGGTCCCAGGTTCAGTCCCCGACATCTTCAGTTAAAAGGACCAGGCAGTAGGCGATGGGAAAGACCTCAGTCTGAGACCCTGGAGAGACATACAGTGGGGCTGTAGCTCAGTGGCAGAGCATCTGCTTGGGAAGCAGAAGGTCCCAGGTTCAGTCCCCGACATCTTCAGTTAAAAGGACCAGGCAGTAGGCGATGGGAAAGACCTCAGCCTGAGACCCTGGAGAGACATACAGTGGGGCTGTAGCTCAGTGGCAGAGTATCTGCTTGGTAAGTGGAAGGTCCCAGGTTCAATCCCCGACATCTTCAGTTAAAAGGACCAGGCAGTAGGCGATGGGAAAGACCTCAGCCTGAGACCCTGGAGAGACATACAGTGGGGCTGCAGCTCAGTGGCAAAGCATCTGCTTGGAAAGCAGAAGGTCCCAGGTTCAATCCCCAGCATCTCCAACTACAAAGGGTCCAGGCAGTAGGTGCTAGGAAAGACCTCTGCCTGAGACCCTGCTGCCAATTAGAGTTGACAATACTGACCGCGGTGAACTGATTTGACATAAGCTAGCTTTGTACGTGTTCAACGCTGGGCTTTTACCAGCTTCGCACCAAGAGCCGTCGAGAGATTTTGGCAGCTGCTGCAACTTCTCAGCTGCTTTCTCCTTAGCCTCCAAGGCCGCCTTCCAAGCGGGCTAATCGGCTTACCCAAAGGAGGGCCAGATTCACAAACAGGGAGAGAAATGAGACCAGATGGCGCCTTTCCCATTCGAACACCCAAAAAGCCCGGGCTGCGATCGGTTGTTTTTTCACACCAGAGATCCCTTCCTTCCTTGGCAGTGCCAGATCAAACCCCGTGGAGGCCTCGAGGCAGTCAAAATCTCAGGGCCCCCCTTGCAAATCATCTCTGAGTTGGAGGGTCCTGAAGGCCCCTTTGACAAAGCCGCGGGGGAGAGGCAGAGAAAGGCAAACTTGGCGACGACGCCGGCAGCAGCCGCACCAGGCGAGTCGGGCAAAGAGCGGCTCAGTTGCTGGCTGTGTGTGCAGGCTGGGAGGGCTGCAAATGGGGGGGGGGGAGCTGGCCCAGGGTGTGGGGGCCCATAGGTTAGTGCCTAGTTGGCCTAACGGTTAATCCGGCCCTGTCCCTCGGCCAGACTAACATGACACTGCGGGACCTTTTCTGCTGAAGGCGGGAAGAGAGAGTAAAAGGTCGCACAGACGGCTCTCTAATCCCGGCCGGGGTCCTTCCGGGTCCCTTTCTGTCAGCTGCAGAGAGCCCCAGACTGAACGGCTAAGCTGTTCGGCCAGCAAAGCAGGGCTCGGAAGGTAAGCCCCACTTCAGCTGAGATCACGTGACCACCTGCCAGGACACCTTGTCCTATAAAAGCGTCTACCCAGGCATGAACCGGCCCTTTAAATGTTGAGATTCTCTAAAGCAGGGGTCATGTAATAGAAAGAGAGGTGCCGGAGCTCACTGAACATATATATATGAATGTATGAAGCTGCCTTCTACTGAATCAGACCCTCCGTCCATCAAAGTCAGTCTTGTCTACTCAGACTGGCAGCAGCTCTCTAGGGTCTCAAGCTGAGGTTTTTCATGCCTATTTTCCTGGACCCTTTTTTAGTGGAGATGCCGGGGATTGAACCTGGGACCTTCTGCTTACCAAGCAGATGCTCTACCACTGAGCCACAGCCCCATTCATGGCTCTCCAGGGTCTCCAGCTGAGGTTCTTCACACCTACTTGCCTGGACCCTTTTGAGTTGGAGATGCCGGGGATTGAACCTGGGACCTTTTGCTTACCAAGCAGATGCTCTACCACTGAGCCACAGCCCCATTCATGGCTCTCCAGGGTCTCCAGCTGAGGTTCTTCACACCTACTTGCCTGGACCCTTTTGAGTTGGAGATGCCGGGGATTGAACCTGGGACCTTTTGCTTACCCAGCAGATGCTCTACCACTGAGCCACAGCCCCATTCATGGCTCTCCAGGGTCTCCAGCTGAGGTTATTCACACCTATTTGCCTGGACTCTTTTAGCTGAAGATGCCGGGGATTGAACCTGGGACCTTCTGCTTACCAAGCAGATGCTCTACCACTGAGCCACAGCCCCATTCATGGCTCTCCAGGGTCTCAAGCTGAGGTTCTTCACGCCTACTTGCCTGGACCCTTTTGAGTTGGAGATGCCAGGGATTGAACCTGGGACCTTCTGCTTCCCATGCAGATGCTCTACCACTGAGCCACAGCCCCATTCATGGCTCTCCAGGGTCTCCAGCTGAGGTTCTTCACGCCTCATCCAGGTCAGCAGACCAAACGTAACCAGTTGTGGATAGCGGTCATATATCTTCAGATGTATTAAACTGAGATTGTAAGAGTTGGAGGAAACAAAACTGTGCCCAACGGACCCTTCTGTCTGCTCTCCAGCATCCTTAGGGCTCAATGGTTTTTTGTGGCAAAATGCCTCATTATCTATCAGACTTAACCATTCCAAGTCATCGCAGGGCATTTATGTTGGCTAATTAAATGCGTTTCCCTCCAAATTTTACAAGGGAGATATCATCGAATCTCTTTATGTGATAGACTCTGTTCCTGTGGAGTGAATATTCCCAACTCAATTCAGCATATATTGCTTGATTGTTCCATATATCATAATCTCTGTAAAGATCTATTTTGCAAGCCTTCCTTCTCCCCAGATCTGTCTATTCTGCCACCCTGTCATTAGTGACTGAATGATACAGAGTGGGAGGTTAGCGAGGCTGTGGCAAAATTTTTGGCAGACATCCTTAAATTTAAATCTGACCATGTATGAATGCATTTATAATCTCGGTTTCTTTTCAATTTTTATCTCCAATGTTTAATTTTTTTTTTCTGTGAATTCTCATTTGCAACTGTTATGCCATTAAAGGTTTGGTATGGTACGGTGTCCTGGCCTCACTGGTGGACCTCCTGATGGCACCTGGGTTTTTTGGCCACTGTGTGATATAGAGTGTTGGACTGGATGGGCCATTGGCCTGATCCAACATAGCTTCTCTTATGTGACACAGAGTGTTGGACTGGATGAGCCACTGGCCTGATCCAACATGGCTTCTCTTGTGTTCTTATGTGACACAGAGTGTTGGACTGGATGGGCCATTGGCCTGATCCAACATGGCTTCTCTTATGTTCTTATGTGACCCAGAGTGTTGGACTGGATGGGCCACTGGCCTGATCCAACATGGCTTCTCTTATGTTCTTATGTCTGGGGCAGTGATGCTTTGTATTCTTGGTGCTTGGGAAAGGCAACAGTGTGAGGGCTTCTAGTGTCCTGGCCCCACTGGTGGACCTCCTAACGGCACCTGGGTTTTTTGGCCCCTGTGTGACACAGAGTGCTGGACTGGATGGACCATTGGCCTGATCCAACATGGCTTCTCTTATGTTTTTATGTCTGGGGCATGATGCTCTGTATTCTTGGTGCTTTGGGGGGGGCACAGTGGGAAGGCTTCTAGTGTCCTGGCCCCACTGGTGGACCTCCTGATGGCACCTGGGGTTTTTGGCCCATGTGACACACAGAGTGTTGGACTGGATGGGCCATTGGCCTGATCCAACATGGCTTCTCTTATGTTCTTATGTCTGGGGCATGATGCTCTGTATTCTTGGTGCTTTGGGGGGGCACAGTGGGAAGGCTTCTAGTGTCCTGGTCCCACTGGTGGACCTCCTAATGGCACCTGGGGTTTTTGGCCCATGTGACACACAGAGTGTTGGACTGGATGGGCCATTGGCCTGATCCAACATGGCTTCTCTTACGTTCTGCTCTAGAGAACTGTTCAGGGCTTCTCTCTGCAGGGCTGCCCTTGCATGTGGGTTCGTATCCAGATAACTTTTCATAGAGCTGGTGGCCGCTGGAAGTCAAACTTTGCCCCCTTCGTCGTTTGGCTGCTTGACATGTTTTGCACCTGGGTTGTTTCTGATGCCGGGAGGTGATTCGGGCTCCCGAGGACATTTCTATCCTGCCGTTTCTACCCACTCCCAGAGGAGATCAGCCCCCTGTGAAGGAAGTTAAGCTGCTTGACCCGAGGTCATCCCGGGAGCTTCACGGCTGAGCCGGGATTGGAACCTCGGTCTCTCGGGTCATCGTCTGACACGCTCACCCCTACGCCTCTTGGGGCCTCACGGAGCAGGGAACAAAATGTTTGGAGCCGTAGAGCACAAGGGAAGGCAGAAGAAGGGGCAAAGAACTCTCCGTCGAGGGTTCTCTTTTGCCCACATATGGTGGGAGATGGCCAGATGACAGCAGTCCTTGCCTACTGATGCTCACATGACTGGCAGAAAGAAACCAAGGCAACGGATTGTCCTGGGGAGAAAAGCTGAAAAGAAAATAAGGCCTTGTCTGCTTACAGGAAGTTCTTGTTTTTCCCCACATTGAAATTTTTATTATTTTTTGTTAACAAACAATATTTCACAATTATCTATCATTAACTACTTACAGGAAGTCCTGACCACAGAGTTCCTGGCGATTCCTAGAGCTACACTACAACACTTCCAGGTAGCTCTAGGAACTGCCAGAAACTCTATGATCAGCATTTCCTGTAATCAGACAAAGTCTTGTTTTTCTTCTTAATGTTTATCTCCAGGACCCCACCCACGATCCTACCTTTATCCTTGCATTCCTTAACGGGCAGCTTGTGCGTGAACAGGACAGTGACGAGGTTACCGTCATGACATCTTGATGGACTTAGACGGATAGTGACTTCAAGGCCGCCCTGAGCCTGCCTAGGCGGGGAGGGCGGGATACAAATAAAATTTAATAATAATAATAATAAAAAAGGCAAGCTCATGGCTGCCGTGGGGATTCGAACACGGGACTCTCAGGTTAACGTCTCACCCAGTAAAAAATGAACCCAAGGAAGAGGTTCCATCATTTAACTCAGTGGGGCTTAATTAAAAGCAAGCCACTTCCCAGAATTTGGTCCATTGTGCGTGCATTTACATGCGGAACTTCTAGGAGCGTCCCCCCTTCTGTACCGGATCGCCATCTGTATATTCTACCGTTATAGTTTTAAGCTTTCAATAATGTTTCCAAGTTCAGTTTATTACAATCAGGGCTGTTTTTGAAGAAATAGCCCAGGAGGAACACACACCCCTGAGATCATCATTGTTTCATACAGGGCTTTTTTTTCCTAGGAAAAAAAGTGCGGCAGGAACTCATTCCCATATTAGGCCACACACCCCTGCCAAGCCAGCCGGAACGGTGTTCCTGTGAATTCCTACTAAAAAAAAAAAAAAGGCCCTGATTACAAATATGAGTTGCATGTCAAAAATTCTTGGCTAGAATGAAAATTGGAGCTAAATAGTATATAAAACAGAATAAGTACGTTGAAATAAGACCAAGTTTTTGCCGCCTAATTAAACATCAATGAAAAAAACCAGGACAGGGAGAAAGTCTAAACAACCCAGAAACACCAGGTATCTCCTTTGTATAATGAAAACATTGGAGAGCTACTGGCCCAACAGGAAGTAGGTAACACTGAGTCGTGAATATTACAGAGGCTGTAAAGCGCCAGAGATAAGAAAGATTACAAGAAATATTTTTGAAGCTGACGTAAGACTTCAGAGAGCCTCAGACTAAAGGCTTAAGTTATTCATATGTGCATCTCTTGACAAAGATACTAATCGAAACGGGAAATATAACGATCAAAATTTCCATTGAGAACATACGTTATGTGCAGTTGGAGAATATATTTATATCGCCTTTGAGTGTTGTACAAGTCTTTACATATTCCTTGGAAGCCTGGGACTGTAATAGAACTTGGTGGTTTGGTTTATGTTATTAAAGGTTTGGAACACTTTCCCCATGAAGAAAGGTTGAAAAGCTTGGGGCTCTTTAGCTTGGAGAAACGTCGACTGCGGGGTGACATGATAGAGGTTTACAAGATTATGCATGGGATGGGGAAAGTAGAGAAAGAAGTACTTTTCTCTCTCTCACACAATACAAGAACTTGTGGGCATTCAATGAAATTGCTGAGCAGTCAGGTTAAAACAGATAAAAGGAAGTCCTTCTTCACCCAAAGGTTGATTAACATGTGGAATTCACTGCCACAGGAGCTGGTGGCGGCTACAAGCATAGCCAGCTTCAAGAGGGGGTTAGATAAAAATATGGAGCAGAGGTCCATCAGTGGCTATTAGCCACAGTGTGTGTGTGTGTGTGTATATATATATATATATATATAATTTTTTTGGCCACTGTGTGACACAGAGTGTTGTACTGGATGGGCCATTGGCCTGATCCAACATGGCTTCTATTATGTTCTTATTATTATTTGTGTGTTGGAGATACTAAGTACATTGTTTTCATTATACAAGGAAGATATCTGGTGTTTTCTGGTTTAGCCTAATTAAACTAGGCCAAGGCACAAAACCTCACTACCTTGGAGGTGATTTCATTACAACAATCAGCAAGAGGAGGAAGCATAAAATTGATTAGATCTGCCCGGAAACCTGGAGGCAAATGGAGTAGGATATGAAGATCGAATGTTCTGATAAAGCAGGTGCTGTAAAAGGACACATTCGACTGTCTCCATCGATCCAGGTTGCAAGAACAGAGTAGCTTCACATGTCCGTATCTTCCTCTTCGAATGATGTTTTAATTGTTGCTTCACTCTTCGCTGTAACCCTGCCTGACCCACGCAGTGTAGGGGAGGGTAGGATAGAAGACTAATAAATAATAATGCCTCCAGCAAGAGAGCTGGGTGGGCTTCAGCGCTTACCCCCAGACATCAAGTAGTCCCTCAAAATGGGCAATCGGAAGTTGCCAGCGAGCGTGGCGAGGTGCAGCCGGATCCCGGGAAACTTCTGGCCCACGCCCGTGGCTTCCGTGCTGAAGTTGCAAAAGGCCCCGAGTCCAAAGATGCCATGCGGGTGGTAGCCCAAAATGTAATTCCGAGTGGTCAATAAGTTGTGGGTTTTGAAAAGCTGAGGAAGGAAAGAGAAAGGGAGAGAGAAGAAGGAATAAAATTAGTTACATAAAAACATAACAGAAGCCATGTTGGATCAGGCCAGTGGCCGATCCAGCCCAACACTCTGCGTCACATACGAACATAAGAGAAGCCATGTTGGATCAGGCCAGTGGTCCATCCAGTCCAACACTCTGAGTCACATAAGAACATAAGAGAAGCCATATTGGATCAGGCCAGTGGCCCATCCAGTCCAACACTCTGTGTCACATAAGAACAGAAGAGAACCCATGTTGGATCAGGCCAATGGCCCCTCTAGTCCAACACTCTGTGTCACATAAGAACATAAGAGAAGCCACGTTGGATCAGGCCAGTGGCCCATCCAGTCCAACATTCTATGTCACATAAGAACATAAGAGAAGCCACGTTGGATCAGGCCAGTGGCCCATCCAGTCCAACACTCTATGTCACATAAGAACATAAGAGAATCCATGTTGGATCAGGCCAGTGGCCCATCCAGCCCAACACTCTGTATCACATAAGAGAAGCCATGTTAGATCAGGCCAATGGCCCATCCAGTCCAACACTCTGTGTCACATAAGAACATAAGGGAAGCCATTTTGGATCAGGCCAGTGGCCCATCCAGCCCAACACTCTGGGTCACATAACAACATAAGAGAAGCCATGTTGGATCAGGCCAGTGGCCCATCCAGCCCAACACTCTGTATCACATAAGAACGTAAGAGAAGCCATGTTGGATCAGGCCAATGGCCCATCCAGTCCAACTCTCTGTATCACATGAGAACATAAGAGAAGCCATGTTGGATCAGGCCAGTGGCCCATCCAGCCCAACACTCTGTGTCACATGAGAACATAAGAGAAGCCATGTTGGATCAGGCCAGTGGCCCATCCAGCCCAACACTCTGTTTCACACAATGGCTAAAAAAAAACAGGTGCCATCAGGAGGTCCATCAGTGGAGCCAGGACACTAGAAGCCCTCCCACTGTGCCCCCCCCCCAAGCACCAAGAAGACAGAGCATCACAGCTCCAGACATAAGAACACAAGAGAAGTCATATTGGATCAAGCCAATGGCCCATCCAGTCCAACACTCTGTACACACAGTGGCCCAAAAGCCGCAGGTGCCATCAGTGGTGCCAGGGCACTAAAAGCCCTCCCACTGTGCCCCCCCAAGCACCAAGAATACAGAGCATCACTGCCCCAGACAGAGAGTTCCAACAATAAGCTGTGGCAATATGCTGCTCCATATGCTCATCCAATCCCCTCTTGAAGCTGGCTATGCTTGTAGCCACCACCACCATATGAAGATCAAATGTTCTTCATATGCCCAAAGCTGTTTTTGGGGTGAAGTTGAATTTTTCAAGCCAGGTGGGATGACGGCCATTTTCACAGCCAGCCTAGGCAGAGAGTGTAGAACCCTTTTTCCCTGCAGGGCTAGTTTTCTGCGTGCGGGGAGAGTTGAATTTCAAGATGGAGACTCTGCCCTGCTGTCAGGCACATGATGCCCTCCCATTACAGCTCTCCCACCGTATTCCCAGCAAAAGCTCCTAAAACGTTGGGGGGGCAGGCATGAGGGAGGGCCTTGTCTTCCTGACCCGTGTAGTACATGGCAGTGAATCCCACGTGTGAATCACCCTTTGGGTGAAGGACTTCCTTTTATCCGTTCTAACCCGACTGCTCAGCAATTTCATTGAATGCCCACGAGTTCTTGTATTGTGAGAAAGGGAGAAAAGGACTTCTTTCTCTACCTTCTCCTTCCCAGGCATAATCTTGTAAACCTCTCTCATGTCACCCCGCAGTCAACGTTTCTCCAAGCTAAAGAGCCCCAAGCGTTTTAACTTTTCATCATAGGGAAAGTGTTCCAGACCTTTAATCATTCTAGTTGCCCTTCTCTGGACTTTCTCCAATGCTATAATATCCTTTTTGAGGTGCAGTGACCAGAATTGTACACAGTATTCCAAAAGAGTATGGGCTGTTGTAGATTTTGCCCATCTGCAGATTGGCACCTGCAGAAGACCTTGCTCAGGTGAGTAAAGTTGTCATACTAGAGGACGGGGGCTGGAGGAACCCAGCAGCTCAACTGATGATAAAGATGGAGGAGGAGGAGATTGCATTTATACCCCACCCTTCACTACACAAAGGAGTCTAACAGAGCGACTTACAACCTCCTTCCCTTCTCCTCCCCATGACAGACACCCTGTGAGGTCGGTGGGGCGGAGAGAACCCTGACAGAAACTGCTCTTGAGCAGAACAGCTCTGAGAGAGTTATGACTGACCCAAGGCCATTCTAGCAGCTGCAAGTGGAGGAGTGGGGAATCAAACCCGGTTCTCCCAGATAAGAGAGCTCTGGCTGACCCAAGGCCATTCCAGCAGCTCCAAGTGGAGGAGTGGGGAATCAAACTTGGTTCTCCCAGATAAGAGAGCTCTAGCTGACCCAAGGCCATTCCAGCAGCTCCAAGTGGAGAAGTGGGGAATCAAACCCGGTTCTCCCAGATAAGAGAGCTCTAGCTGACCCAAGGCCATTCCAGCAGCTGCAAGTGGAGGAGTGGGGAATCAAACCCGGTTCTCTCAGGTAAGAGAGCTATGGCTGACCCAAGGCCATTCCAGCAGCTGCAAGTGGAGGAGTGAGGAATCAAACCCGGTTCTCCCAGATAAGAGAGCTATGGCTGACCCAAGGCCATTCCAGCAGCTGCAAGTGGAGGGGAATCAAACCCGGTTCTCCCAGATAAGAGAGCTCTGGCTGATCCAAGGCCATTCCAGCAGCTGCAAGTGGAGGGGAATCAAACCTGGTTCTCCCAGATAAGAGAGCTCTGGCTGACCCAAGGCCATTCCAGCAGCTGCAAGTGCAGGAGTGGCTAATCAGACCTGGTTCTCCCAGATAAGAGAGCTATGGCTGACTCAAGGCAATTCCAGCAGCTGCGGATGGAGGAGTGGGGAATCAAACCCGGTTCTCCCAGATAAGAGAGCTCTGACTGACCCAAGGCCATTCCAGCAGCTGCAAGTGGAGGAGTGGGGAATCAAACCCGGTTCTCCCAGATAAGAGAGCTGTGGCTGACCCAAGGCCATTCGAGCAGCTGCAAGTGGAGGAGTGGGGAATCAAACCCGGTTCTCCCAGATAAGAGAGCTATGGCTGACCCAAGGTCATTCCAGCAGGTGCAAGTGGAGGAGTGGGGAATCAAACCCGGTTCTCCCAGATAAGAGAGCTCTGGCTGACCCAAGGCCATTCCAGCAGCTGCAAGTGGCGGAGGGGGGAATCAAACCCGGTTCTCCCAGATAAGAGAGCTCTGGCTGACCCAAGGCCATTCCAGCAGCTGCAAGTGGAGGAGTGGGGAATCAAACCCGGTTCTCCCAGATAAGAGAGCTCTGGCTGACCCAAGGCCATTCCAGCAGGTGCAAGTGGAGGAGTGGGGAATCAAACCCGGTTCTCCCAGATAAGAGAGCTCTGGCTGACCCAAGGCCATTCCAACAGCTGCAAGTGGAGGGGAATCAAACCCGGTTCTCCCAGATAAGAGAGCTCTGGCTGACCCAAGGCCATTCCAGCAGGTGCAAGTGGAGGAGTGGGGAATCAAACCCGGTTCTCCCAGATAACAGAGCTATGGCTGACCCAAGGCCATTCCAGCAGCTGCAAGTGCAGGAGTGGGTAATCAGACCTGGTTCTCCCAGATAAGAGAGCTATGGCTGACCCAAGGCAATTCCAGCAGGTGCAAGTGGAGGAATGAGGAATCAAATCCAGTTCTCCCAGATAAGACAGCTCTGGCTGACCCAAGGCCATTCCAGCAGCTGCGGGTGGAGGAGTGGGGAATCAAACCCGGTTCTCCCAGATAAGAGAGCTGTGGCTGACCCAAGGCCATTCCAGCAGCTGCAAGTGGAGGAGTGGGGAATCAAACCCGGTTCTCCCAGATAAGAGAGCTGTGGCTGACCCAAGGCCATTCGAGCAGCTGCAAGTGGAGGAGTGGGGAATCAAACCCGGTTCTCCCAGATAAGAGAGCTATGGCTGACCCAAGGCCATTCCAGCAGCTGCAAGTGGAGGAGTGGGGAATCAAATCCGGTTCTCCCAGATAAGAGAGCTGTGGCTGACCCAAGGCCATTCGAGCAGCTGCAAGTGGAGGAGTGAGGAATCAAACCCGGTTCTCCCAGATAAGAGAGCTCTGGCTGACCCAAGGCCATTCCAGCAGCTGCAAGTGGAGGAGTGGGGAATCAAACCCGGTTCTCCCAGATAACAGAGCTCTGGCTGACCCAAGGCCATTCCAGCAGCTGCAAGTGGAGGAGTGGGGAATCAAACCCGGTTCTCCCAGATAAGAGAGCTCTGGCTGACCCAAGGCCATTCCAGCAGCTGCAAGTGGAGGCGTGGGGAATGAAACCCGGTTCTCCCAGATAAGAGAGCTCTGGCTGACCCAAGGCCATTCCAGCAGGTGCAAGTGGAGGAGTGGGGAATCAAACCCGGTTCTCCCAGATAAGAGAGCTCTGGCTGACCCAAGGCCATTCCAACAGCTGCAAGTGGAGGGGAATCAAACCCGGTTCTCCCAGATAAGAGAGCTCTGGCTGACCCAAGGCCATTCCAGCAGGTGCAAGTGGAGGAGTGGGGAATCAAACCCGGTTCTCCCAGAGAAGAGAGCTATGGCTGACCCAAGGTCATTCCAGCAGGTGCAAGTGGAGGAGTGGGGAATCAAACACGGTTCTCCCAGATAAGAGAGCTCTGGCTGACCCAAGGCCATTCCAGCAACTGCAAGTGGAGGAGCGGGGAATCAAACCCGGTTCTCCCAGATAAGAGAGCTCTGGCTTACCCAAGGCCATTGCAGCAGGTGCAAGTGGAGGAGTTGGGAATCAAACCCGGTTCTCCCAGATAAGAGAGCTCTGGCTGACCCAAGGCCATTCGAGCAGCTGCAAGTGGAGGAGTGAGGAATCAAACCCGGTTCTCCCAGATAAGAGAGCTCTGGCTGACCCAAGGCCATTCCAGCAGCTGCAAGTGGAGGAGTGGGGAATCAAACCCGGTTCTCCCAGATAAGAGAGCTCTGGCTGACCCAAGGCCATTCCAGCAGCTGCAAGTGGAGGAGTGGGGAATCAAACCTGGTTCTCCCAGATAAGAGAGCTCTGGCTGACCCAAGGCCATTCCAGCAGGTGCAAGTGGAGAATCAAACCCGGTTCTCCCAGATAAGAGAGCTCTGGCTGACCCAAGGCCATTCGAGCAGCTGCAAGTGGAGGAGTGAGGAATCAAACCCGGTTCTCCCAGATAAGAGAGCTCTGGCTGACCCAAGGCCATTCCAGCAGCTGCAAGTGGAGGAGTGGGGAATCAAACCCGGTTCTCCCAGATAAGAGAGCTCTGGCTGACCCAAGGCCATTCCAGCAGCTGCAAGTGGAGGAGTGGGGAATCAAACCTGGTTCTCCCAGATAAGAGAGCTATGGCTGACCCAAGGCCATTCCAGCAGGTGCAAGTGGAGAATCAAACCCGGTTATCCAAGATAAGAGAGCTATGGCTGACCCAAGGCCATTCCAGCAGCTGCAAGTGGAGGAGTGGGGAATCAAACCCGGTTCTCCCAGATAAGAGAGCTATGGCTGACCCAAGGCCATTCCAGCAGCTGCAAGTGGAGGAGTGGGGAATCAACTCCGGTTCTCCCAGATAAGAGAGCTATGGCTGACCCAAGGCCATTACAGGAGCTGCAAGTGGAGGAGTGGGGAATCAAACCCGGTTCTCCCAGATAAGAGGGCTCTGGCTGACCCAAGGCCATTCCAGCAGGTGCAAGTGGAGGCGTGGGGAATCAAACCTATTTCTCCCAAATAAGAGTCTGCACACTCATGTCAGACCCTGACAGTTCAATGATTGGAGACAGTCCATTACAAAATTAGCTGTTTATCGAGACATGACAGGTCAGAGTAAGACAGCCTTTGCGAAAACTGGCTTTGGCAAGCTTTTTCCCTTCTTTTATGGTCCCTGGTCCAAACCATTATACATTCAAAGAAAAGCGGGAAGAAAGCAGTCCCACACCCCCAAGATTCTACCCAGGCCCCTCGCAGGTGTGCACTTAATCAGGCAAGAGCGACCTTAGTAACTCTCGAGACCCGGCAGAAAGGAATGTTTCTACTGTTTCATAGAGATAGCGACAGTGCAAGTGGAGGCAATGGAAAATGAAAGTCCGTGGCAAGAGACACTTAACTTAAGCACTACACCAAACGTATGAACTAACAGCAGTCTTGCCAGACCCACCCCCCCATAAATCTTTCTGGGGACCCCTCACTCCCCAAAAGACTCAGAGAAGAGACAATCAGACTGCAGCTCTCCGCTGCTCTTGGCCCTTCACGCGCAGCCCTGCATTTTTAGCCTCAGCTTGTTTGGGAGCCCTGTTTGCCATTTGCAGCAGGTGGAAGGTCTCCTGGGGAACAACAGATGTGCCCGGGGGGGCCACCAGGGACACTCCCGGAGCAAAATATCCCGCAGACGCCAACGCTCGAAGACACACAGCCTCCCAGCTGCCGGGTGAGAGGAATGCCAAACAGCTCCATCCACATCCAAAAACGCTCAGCTGTCAGAATGCAGCGAACACGATCGGGGAGGGAGGGGCTGGCTTCTATTTTGCTCCATCTTTTCCCTTCCTGTTGCTTCACAGTGGCAAATGTCAAAGACATGCATCCCCAGGGCTTTTTTTTTTTTTTGCAACAGGAACTCCTTTGCATATTAGGCCACACCCCTCTTACGTAGCCAATCCTCCAAGAGCCTACAGAGCTCTTCGTACAGGGCCTAATGTAAGCTCTGGGAGGATTGACTGCATCCAGGGATGTGGCCTAATATGCAAAGGCGCTTCTGCTAGAATTCCACCCCTGGGCCACACCTCCCTGATGTAGCCAATCCTCCTGGAGCTTCCAGGGCTCTTAGAACAGGGCCTTCTGTAAGCTCCAGGTGGATTGGCTACATCAGGGGTGTGTGGCCTAATATGCAAAGGAGCTTCTGCTAGAATTCCACCCCTGGGTCACACCCCCCTGATGTAGCCAATCCTCCTGGAGCTTACAGGGCTCTTAGAACAGGGCCTACTGTAAGCTCCAAGAGGATTGGCTACATCAGGGGGTGTGGCCAAATATGCAAAGGAGCTTCTGCTAGAATTCCACCCCTGGGCCACACACCCCTGATGTAGCCAATTCTCCAAGAGCTTCCAGGGCTCTTAGTGCAGGGCCTCCTGTAAGCTCCAGGAGGATTGGCTGCATCAGGGGGATGTGGCCTAATATGCAAAGGCGCTTCTGCTAGAATTCCACCCCTGGGCCACACCCCCTGATGTAGCCAATCCTCCTGGAGCTTCCAGGGCTCTTAGTACTGGGCTTACTGTAAGCTCCAGGAGGATTGGCTACATCAGGGGGGTGTGGCCTAATATGCAAAGGTGCTTCGGCTAGAATTCCACCCCTGAGCCACACCTCCCTGATGTAGCCAATCCTCCTGGAGCTTCCAGGGCTCTTAGTACAGGGCCTACTGTAAGCTCCAGGAGGATTGGCTGCATCAGGGGTGTGTGGCCTAATATGCAAAGATGCTTCTGCTAGAATTCCACCCCTAGGCCCACCCCCCTGATGTAGCCAATCCTCCTGGAGCTTCCAGGGCTCTTAGATCAGGGCCTACTGTAAGCTCCAGGAGGATTGGCGGCATCAGGGAGGTGTGGCCTAATATGCAAAGGCGCTTCTGCTAGAATTCCACCCCTGGCCCCACCTCCCTGATGTAGCCAATCCCCTTGGAGCTTACAGGGCTCTTAGTACAGGGCCTACTGTAAGCTCCAGGAGCACTGGCTGCATCAGGGCGGTGTGGCCTAATATGCAAAGGAGTTCCTGCTATGAAAAAAAAGCCCTGGTGATGCATGTCTTTGACATTTGTCCTGGTGAAGCAACAGGAAGGGAAAAGGTGGGACAGAAGAGAAGTTAGACCCCCAGCGCCTCACTCACTCCGTCCGTCCACACCTTCCCAGGGCACTGCATCTTTTCTCAGAAAGCAGATGCAGAATCCGAGGCTGCCTGCAGGGGGCGCTCAGCTAAGCCACAGGGCTGCTTCCCAGGAGCAAAGGGGATACACCGACCCCTCTGAATCTAGATCTGGCTCAGCTAGGGTTGCCAGCCTCCTGGCGGGGGCTGGAGATCGCCTAACATTACAACAACTGATCTCCGGTTGACAGAAATCAGGTCACAGGGAGAAAACGGCCCCTTTGGAGGATGAACTCTATGGCATGACTCCGCTCCCCAAGGTCCACACCCAAATCTCCAGAAATTTCCCAACTCAGAGTTCGAAACCCTAAGTCCCAGCTCCCAAGTTAGACACTGGGCTCAGTTGTGCCTCCATCCCAAAAAAAGCCCAGCCATAGGAAGGAGGAGGAGCAAGATTTAAAGCCTTATCATGTTATGGTAAGAATCCTGTGGTGCAGAGGGTTAAAGGTGCAGTCCTGCAGTCCTAAGCTCTGCTCACGACCTGAGCTCGATCCCCGGCGGAAGCTGGGTTTTCAGGTAGCCAGCTCCAGGTTGACTAAGCCTTCCATCCTTCTGAGGTCAGTAAAATGAGTCTTCCATCCTTCTGAGGTCAGTAAAAGCCAATGGCAAACCACCCCGTAAAAAGTCTGCTGTGAAAACGTTGTGAGAGCAACGGCGCCCCAGAGTCGGAAACGACTGGTGCTTGCATTGGGGACTACCTTTTTTAGGAGCTTTCATGAGTCACTGCTCCCTCCCCTCCCTCCCTTCTTCTTTTTCTTCCTTCCTTCCTTTCTTTTTCTATGATTTGTATTCCACCCGCTTTCCTATCTACACTGAAGGAGCTCTGTGGCGCAGAGTGGTAAAGCTGCGGTTGAAAATGACTGGTGCTTGCACAGGGGACGACCTTTACCTTTAAGAGCTACGTGGCACAGAGTGGTAAAGCTGCAGTACTGCAGTCCTAAGCTCTGCTCACGACCTAAGTTCGATCCCGGCGGAAGCTGGTTTCAGGTAGCCGGCTTGAGGTTGACTCAGCCTTCCAGCCTTCCGAGGTCAGTCAAATGAATCCCCAGCTTGCTGGGGGGGGGGGGGGAACGTAGATGACTGGGGAAGGCAAGGGCAAACCACCTCGTAAAAAGTCTGCCGTGAAAACGTTGTAAAAGCAACGGCACCCCAGAGTCGGAAACGACTGGTGCTTGCATTGGGGACCTTTTCTTTCCTATCTACACTGAAGGAGCTCTGTGGCGCAGAGTGGTAAAGCTGCAGTACTGCAGTCGGAGTCCTCTGCTCACTACCTGAGTTCGATCCCTGGCAGAAGCTGGGTTTTCAGGTAGCCGACTCAGGTTGACTCAGCCTTCCATCCTTCTGAGGTCAGTAAAATGAGTCCCCAGCTTGCTGCGGGGGAAAGTGTAGATGACTGGAGAAGGCAATGGCAAACCACCCCGTAAAAAGTCTGCCGTGAAAACAGAAACGACTGGTGCTTGCACAGGGGACCTTCCCTTTCCTTCCATGTTATGATGCAACAAAGAACTCCTTTTCTCCAGTTTATCCTCACAATATCCCTGAGAAGCAGGTTAGGCTAAAAAAGACTATTGACACCGAGCAAGCTTCAAGATTCAAACCCGGGTCTCCCCAATTCTAGTCCACCACTTTTTATTCTCCTAGTTTTGAAGTGCCTTAATATATTCACATACCCCCATTCAGTGGCACCTTCAAGTCCAGGGGTGGCCAAATTTGCTTAAAGTAAGAGCCGCATCGAACAAACGTCAGATGTTTGGGAGCCGAAAGACGGAAGGAAGGAAGGAAGGAAGGAAGGAAGGAAGGAAGGAAGGAAGGAAGGAAGGAAGGAAGGAAGGAAGGAAGGAAGGAAGGAAGGAAGGAAGGAAGGAAAATACAGTGGAGAGAGAGATGGAAAGAAAGCAACTTTAAATGCATTCTCTAAGCTACCACCTGGCTTGGCTTGGAGAAGTGATTTCAAGAGACAAATGCCTTCTCCAAGCCAACCAACGTGGTGGCGGCTTCAAGAGCCACACACTATTTGTGAAAGAGCCACACGTGGCTCCCGCACCACAGTTTGGCCACTCCTGTTCTAGACTAACAACATTTGTGCCAAGGTATGAGCTTTCGTGAGTTGCCACTTGCTTCTTTAGATACAGCTAGAATATGAGTCCGTTGGTCCTTACATCTCGGGAGTGCAGTGATTTCAGATGCTGAATGACAATAGCAGCCGAATGACAACAGCAGGCGTGATTGGATTAGGTGTGATATGCAGAAGGGTAGCAGGCATGGAGAAATGAGCATTGGTAATGAGAAAGAAAACCTAGGTCTCAGTTCAGTCCAGGAGGATGCACTGTCATGAGCTTCGAGAAGAATAAGAATAAGATTTTGGATTCATACCTCGCCCTTCTGAATCTCAGAGTGGCTCACAATCTCCTTTATCTTCCTCCCCCACAAAAGATGAGTTGTGAGGTGGATGGGGCTGAGAGAGCTCTCCCAGAAGCTGCCCTTTCGAGGACAGCTCTGCAAGAGCTATGGCTAACCCAAGGCTCTTCCAGCAGCTGCAAGTGGAGGAGCTGGGAAACAAACCCGGTTCTCCCAGATAAGAGTCTGCGCACTGAACCACTCCACCAAACTGACTCTCAGCAGTCTCTTTCATCAGTCAGCAGCCCGATGCCCTTCATCGCTACGCCACGCTGGCTATCAGGCTTTTATCACATAGAAGCCCAGCAGTAGGAAACCCTTCACCCGCTCTTGCCTCATCCTCTGAAGCGATATCTACAGCCTTCTATCATGATATGACGCAACAGAGACCTTCAGATTCAAATGATGCAATTAAAAAAAAAGAAAAGAAAACAAGATCGGAGCTGAGATTCATCTACAAGTCGGGTAATTGGACTCTGGCGTGGGAGACAGGCAGAGTCCGCCCGGGGCTAAAAAAAGCACACGGTCAGACGGGCAAAAACAATTAGGCACTGTACCTACATCAGATAAGGGTGCCCTTTGATACCAACCTATCACTCAGCATCAGCTGGCTTTAGCCACTGCGCAACAGTCTACTGTGTACAGGTGTGGCGGGGGAAACACGCTGCTCTAACCCAGATATTGCCAGCTACCTGTAGCCCTATATGGCCTGGGACCTGCCTACCTGAAGGACCGTCTCTCCCCACATGTTCCCCAGAGAGTACTGAGGTCTGGGACGCAAAACCTTCTCACCATCCCCGGGCCCAAAGAAGTCCGTCTCAAGACAACCAGAGACAGGGCCTTCTCTACAATGGCCCCCACATGGTGGAACCAGCTGCCGGAAGAGGTGAGGGCCCTGCGGGATCTTACTCAGTTCCGCAGGGCCTGTAAGACAAGCCTCTTCCGGCTAGCCTACGCCTGACTAGATTAATGTAGCTTATCAGACTTTAGTGAAATATACGGTATAGTTTTAATGTTAAGATTTTAAGGTTTTTAAATGCTTTGACTTTTTAATTGTAATAATTTTGCACTTTGTTTATTGTTTTATCGTTTGTTGTGAGCCACCCTGAGCCATTTTATGGGAAGGGCGGGATATAAGTCATAGAATAAATTAAATAAATAAATAAATACCTGTTACGCCAGTTGTTTTTTTTTTTAAATGACCGCAGCGTTTTAACAGCACATCCAACAAACGCAGGGAAGTCAGAAAGGACACACACACCCCTCCAAGATTCAGAAGGGGTTTGAAGATTTGCCAGACTTGAGTTCGGGAACACCTTAGAGAGCAGGAAAATCTTTGGGGATCGATCAAGACGGGTAGCGGGTTAGTCCGTTTGCAGCAGCAGCAAATAGCAAGAGTCCGGAAGCAGCTCCAAGACGAAACATAATTTGGGGCAAAGTAGGAGCTTTCATGAAGAGCCCCGTGGCGCAGAGCGGTAAAGCTGCGGTACTACAGTCGGAGCCCTCTGCTCACGACCTGAGTTCGATCCCAGCGGAAGCTGGGTTCAGGTAGCCGGCTCAGGTTGACTCAGCCTTCCATCCTTCCGAGGTCGGTAAAATGAGTCCCCAGCTTGCTGGAGGGAAAGTGTAGATGACTGGGGAAGGCAATGGCCAACCACCCCGTCAAAAGTCTGCCATGAAAACGTTGTGAAAGCAACGTCACCCCAGAGTCGGAAACGACTGGTACTTGCACAGGGGACTACCTTTTTTAGGAGCTTTCATGAGTCACTGCTCCCTCCCCTCCCTCCCTTCTTCTTTTTCTTCCTTCCTTCCTTTCTTTTTCTATGATTTGTATTCCACCCTCCCAACAAGACAGGCTCGAAGATCTCTGGGGTATGATCTTCAAAGTTCTTTAGGGGATGAGCTTCTGAGAGTCAAAGTTCCCTTTGTAGGATACAAGGAGAAACGGAGGTTTCTATCTGATAAAGGACTCTTGAACGTTTATATCCCCAAAGTTCTGTTGGTCTCTTAAGGTGCAACTGGACTCAGATCTAGTTACTCGGCCATATCATACCACATATCATATCATATATTTATTGCTCACAGACCATTTGGCCATAAGCAAATGCCAATGAAATAGAACATAAGAACATAAGAGAAGCCCTGTTGGATCAGGCCAATGGCCCATCCAGTCCAACACTCTGTGTCACAGAAGAACATAAGAGAAGCCATGTTGGATCAGGCCAATGGTCCATCCAGTCCAACACTCTGTGTCACATAAGAACATAAGAGAAGCCATGCTGGATCAGGCCAATGGCCCACCCAGTCCAACACTCTGTGTCACATAAGAACATAAGAGAAGCCATGTTGGATCAGGCCAATGGCCCATCCAGTCCAACACTCTGTGTCACAAAGTGGCCAAATTTTTATTTATATATATATATATATATATATATATATATATATATATATATATATATATATACAGACACACATACACACTGTGGCTAATAGCCACTGATGGACCTCTGCTCCATATTTTTATCTAAACCCCTCTTGATGGTAGCCATGCTTGTGGCTGCCACCACCTCCTGTGGCAGTGAATACCACATGTTAATCACCCTTTGGGTGAAGAAGTACCGTACTTCCTTTTATCCGTTTTAACCTGTCTGTTCAGCAATTTCATTGAATGCCCACGAGTTCTTGTATTGTGAGAAAGGGAGAAAAGTACTTCTTTCTCTACTTTCTCCATCCCATGCATTATCTTGCAAACCTCTATCATGCCACCCCGCAGTCGACGTTTCTCCAAGCTAAAGAGTCCCAAGCGTTTCAACCTTTCTTCATAGGGAAAGTGTTCCAGCCCTTTAATCATTCTAGTTGCCCTTTTCTGGACTTTCTCCAATGCTATAATATCCTTTTTGAGGTGCGGCGACCAGAACTGCACACAGTATTCCAAATGAGACCGCACCATCGATTTATACAGGGGCATTATGATACTGGCTGATTTGTTTTCAATTCCCTTCCTAATAATTCCCAGCATGGCGTTGGCCTTTTTTATTGCAATCACACACTGTCTTGACATTTTCAGTGAGTTATCTACCATGACCCCAAGATCTTTCTCTTGGTCAGTCTCTGCCAGTTCACACAATTCATCAATACAGATTTTACAAAATAAACATTTCGAATCAGCAAAGCGCACAACATAAAACATCATATTACTTGACCGTAAGTCAAGACGTTCACTCTCTGAAAGTATCTTCGAGAGGAGGGAAGGTGGCCATACTCACTCGTATGGGAAAGTAGTCCCGGAAATACCGCCACATGGCCCAGTTTCGGACCCACTGAGACCTCCTTCCACCTTTGGAGAAGAGAAAGCATCAATCATATATCAGGAAGGCGAGAGAATCTTAACAAAAAACAGCCTCACAGCCCCCCCATGTCAGGGGTCCCCAGAGCCCACGAGCATCCTTGGAATTCTGCCACAGTGTTGTGGGCACAGCCACAAAATGGCTGCCACCGGAGGCGGAGCCAGCCACAAAATGGCCGCTGCAGCTTATTTCCAGTCACACAACAAAGATCTTTTTGCTGTGGCGTAGCTGCTGCCAAAGCCACATTTTTAACAAGCTGGGGAGCCAATTAACTCTCCAACAGCCAATCAGAAGCTTTGCTGGACAAAGCTCCACCTACCTTCTAAAAACACTTAGCCAGTGCCAGGGAAAGTGTTGGGCGGGTTCAGTGGTGCCCGTGAGCGACAAAATGGGGACCCCTGCACTGTGCAATTCCCCTCACAGACAAAGGATGTCAGAAAAAACCCCTCAAATGATAGGCCTAAAAACAGTCCCACGCATTGGGATTCTGCCGTTTAAGAGACCACACTGCAGTGTTTGCAATTTTACCACATAAAACAGAAGCCTCTGTTCAGTATTAGGGAGCATCATAAGAGAAAAAGGCTGGAAAGAATGAAATCCTTATAGAATTATGGAGGGTAGCGGGCGGGGGGGGGGGCGTTTGTAGCAGAAGTGCCTTTGCATATTAGGCCACACACCCCTGATGTAGCCAATCCTCCAGAAGATTACAGGGCTCTTCCTACAGGGCCTACTGTAAGCTCCAGGAAGATTGGCTACATCAGGGAGGTGTGGCCTAATATGCAAAGGAGCTTCTGCTAGAATTCCACCCCTGGGCCACACACCCCTGATGTAGCCAATCCAGGAGCTTACAGGGCTCGTCCTACAGGGCCTACTCTAAGCTCTTGGAGGATTGGCTACATTGGGGGGGGGGTTGACCTAATATGCAAAAAAGCTGCTGCTACAAGAAAAGCCCTGAAGGAGGGGGTTTTCTGTGGATTCAACCTCCGCAGCTGCTGCCACCAGAGATCAGGAGGACTAGTGGCGCATCCGGCCTTGTGTTTAACTTCACAAGAAAGTCCAAAAAACAGCCGAGTGGCAAGGAACATTCTGCTCCCCACCGCTTAGCTGTTATTGAAGATTTCACAGGGAGAAGACAGCAGGGGTTTAAAGGGACTCAAGAGCCTCTTTAAACCCCGGCTTTCTGCTCTACCCACGAACCGCTACAAACTGTGGTCTGTGGGAGAGTGTGCTCTTCAGGCAAAATCTGTGATGAATTTTGCTTTGTTGTTCAGTTTGTGCCCATCCCTACTGGTAACTGCGTGAAACCACGGTGTCACCGGGGCTTTTTTGGTAGCAGGAACTCCTTTGCATATGAGGCCACACCCCTGTGATGTAGCCAATCCTCCAAGAGCTTACAGGGCTCTTCCTACAGGGCCTACTGTAAGCTCCAGGAGGATTGGCTACATCAGGGAGGTGTGGCCTAATATGCAAAGGAGCTTCTGCTAGAATTCCACCCCTGGGCCACAAACCCCTGATAAAGCCAATCCTCCAAGAGCTTACAGGGCTCTTCCTACAGGGCCTACTGTAAGCTCCAGGAGGATTGGCTACATCAGGGAGGTGTGGCTTAATATGCAAAGGAGCTTCTGCTAGAATTCCACCCCTGGGCCACACACCCCTGATGTAGCCAATCCTCCAAGAGCTTACAGGGCTCTTCTTACAGGGTCTACTGTAAGCTCCAGGAGGATTGGCTAGATCGGGAGGGGGGTGGGGTTGTAGCCTAATATGCAAAGGAGTTCCTGCTACAAAAAAAGCCCCGGGTAGTGCCGTCGCATTTCCAAATGTACCTGGGGGAAGGGGGCAAACGTAGCCTTGGATGAAAAGCTCACCTCCTCTTCAGCTTACCTTTCACGGGAGTGTTCCAGTCAAAGACCAGCCAGGCAAAATACACCACCGTGATCACCCAGCAGTCGGTACAAAGGAAGTACAAGAGAACGATTGAGCAACTTACACCTGTGGCAGGAGGAAGAGGGGAGGGGTGGGAAACAGGAGAATTAGGCCATTGTGCTAAGCGAAAGGGATTTGGGCTGGCGTACAATGCTGCTCCGCACTTGAAGGATTTCCCCCTCCCCCCCCTTCAGCTAAGGCGGATTTTGTTCTCCAAGGGCTTAAGACGGCCCTCTGGGCTCAAATCTCCTGCACAGCTCCGGCCAAAGGCTGCCTCTCAAGCCTCCTTAGTTACTCGGCCCAGTGATTCCTCTCTCCTGTTTCAGAGCCTGCAGGGCGATCCAGGTCTTTTAGAAGGTTCTGCGCCCCGGGGAGCGATGGGGACAGCTATCGCCTTGGCGTCCGCATCAGGGGTCCCCAACCTGGAGCCCATGGGTGCCAAGCTGTCCTCCAAAACCTTCCCTGGCGGGGGGAGTGGCTTTGACCAATATCCGGTCAGGAGCCTTTGCCTAACGCTCTCCCAGCTGGCTCCAAAGTTATATCTTTTTTTACCCCTTTAAATTATATTTTTGAACTTTTGAAAGATGCCTCCGAAAGGGGTGAAAAAGACTAAGCAGAAGGAAAAAAGCTTTCAGCCTCTAACTCATTTCTTGGAACTGCCTTCCACCTCCCACGCAAGCTTGGAGAGATGTGAGGAACGACCTGCAGAAAGTCCTCTCACGGTGAATTTATTGTTTCAGGCAATGTCTAAACTAAGACAAGAAATACGAGAGGACATAACTTCTATGCTTCAACCAATGTGTCAAAACCTTCCCTGGCCCCTGCCAAGCGTTTCCAGAAAGCGGAAGGACGGAGGGTTTGCACAGCAGGGCATCTGACTGGCTGTGCAGATTAAAAAGCAAGGCCTTTTTTTGTAGCAGGGTCTCCTTTGCGCCCCGTGGCGCAGAGCGGTAAAGCAGCAGTGCTGCGGTACTGTGGTCTGAACCGTCTGCTCACGACCTGAGCGATTCTGGCGGAAGCTGGATTCAGGTAGCCGGCCCAAGGTTGACTCAGCCTTCCATCCTTCCGAGGTTGGTAAAATGAGTGCGCAGCTTGCTGGGGGGGGGGAAGCGTAGAGGACTGGGGAAGGCAAGGGCAAACCACCCCGTAAAAAAGCCTGCCGTGAAAACGTTGTGAAAGCAACGACACCCCAGTCGGAAACGACTGGTGCTTGCACAGAGGACCTTCCCTTTCGTTTCCTCCTTTGCACAGGGCATTTCTTGAGCAGGGATGCAGTTCCAGCCGGCTTAGCAGGGTGTGTGGCCTAATATGCAAATGAGTTCCTGCTGGGCTTCCCCCACAGCGCGAAACAATGGTTGCATCAGGGGGTGTGGCCTCATATGCAAATGAGTTCCTGCTGTGGTTTTTCTACCCCAAAAGCCCTGCCTTTGCATATTAGGCCACGCGCTCCTGATGTAGCCAATCCTCCAAGAGCTTGCAGGGCTCTTCGTACAGGGCCTCCTGTAAGCTCTTAGAGGACTGGCTACATCAGAGGTGTGGGGCCTAATATGCAAAGGAGTTCCTGCTGCTGCAAAAAAAAGGCCTGTTAAAAGGCATCTTGTTAAACAGAGCTTCTGCTTAAAACGCTGAAGTCACTATGACATTCGGGGCTTTTTTTGTAGCGGGAACGCCTCTGCGCATTAGGCCACACACCCCTGACATAACCAGTCCTCCAAGAAATTACAGTAGGCCCTGTACTAACAGCCCTGCAAGCTCTTGGAGGATTGGCTACATCAGGAGTGCGTGGCCTAATATGCAAAGTCAAGGCTTTTGGGTAGAAAAGGCCCAGCAGGAACTCATTTACATACTAGGCCACACCCCCTGATACCACCATTGCTTCGTGCTGTAGAAAAAGCCCTCGTTTGCATATTAGGCCACACCCCCTGATGCTAAGCCAGCTGGGACTGCGTCCCTGCTCAAGAAACGCCCTGTGGAAAGGAGACCCTGCTACAAAAAAGGAGCCCTTGCCTTTTGATCTGCACAGCCAATCAGATGCCCTGCTGCACAGCCAATCAGATGGCTACATCGGGGGGGTTTGGCCTAATATGCAAAGGAGTTCCTGCCACAAAAAAGCCCTGATAACAGTTCTATATCACCTCGCTCTCTGACATTTTTTGATCAGCTCGTGGAAGCCATTTGGCGGCCGCGCTCGGCCTCCTGGGTCAGAATTCCAAAGTTTCCCACCGGCTCCAGACAGCTGGGGGCCCCTCTTCTGCATCAGCCACAAGCCACAAGAGAGCTTTGTGGAGTTCACAGTTCAAGTCTTGGGCCAGGAACGGGAAGCCCACAGGTTCGAATCTCCTTTTTTGGAGGTTTTTAAGCAGAGGCTGGATGGCCGTCTGACGGCAGTGCTGACCCTGTGAACTTGGGCCGATCGTGAGGAGGAGGGCAGGAAGGGCTGCATCAGTGCTTGGTTCTCGTGGCCCCTTCTTACACGCCCAGGGAAATGCTGATGGACACTTTGGGGTCTGGAAATAATCCTTTTGGCCAGGGATTCTGGAGGGGGTTTTTTTGCTATCTTCTGGGCATGGAGCAGAGGTCACTGGGGATATGGAGGGGAGGCATTTGTGAATTTCCTGCATTATGCGGGGGGGGGGGGGGGTTGGACTAGATGACCCTGGAGATCCCTTCTGACTCTTTTACATCACTTTCTATGAACATATGAAGCTGCCTTCTACTGAATCAGACCCTCGGTCCATCAAAGTCAGTATTGTCTACTTAGACAGGCAGCGGCTCTCCAGGGTCTCAAGCGGAGGTTTTTCACACCTATTTGCCTGGACCCCTTTTAGTTGGAGGTGCTGGAGATTGAACCTGGGACCTTCTGCTTGCCAAGAAGATGGCTCTACCACTGTGCCACTGTCCCTCCCCTTAACATATGAAGCTGCCTTCTGCTGAGTCAGATCTTCGGTCCATCAAAGTCAGTATTGTCTACTTAGACTGGCAGTGGCTCTCCAAGATCTCAAGGTGACGTTTTTCACGCCTACCTGCCTGGACCCTTTTTAGTTGGAGATGCTGGGGATTGAACCTGGGACCTTCTGCTTACCAAGCAGATGCTCTACCACTGAGCCACCGTCCCTCCCTAACACTTATGAGGCTCTCCATGGTCTCAAGCTGAGGTTTTTCACGCCTACCTGCCTGGACCCTTTTTAGTTGGAGATGCCGGGGATTGAACCTGGGACTTTCTGCATGCCAAGCAGATAGCTCTACCATTCAGCCACAGCCCCATTCATGGCTCTCCAAGGTCTCAAGCTGAGGTTCTTTACGCCTATTTGCCTGGACCCTTTTTAGTTGGAGATGCCGGGGATTGAACCTGGGACCTTCTGCTTACCAAGGAGATGCTGTACCACTGAGCCACAGCCCCATTCATGGCTCTCCAAGGTCTCAAGCTGAGGTTTTTCATGCCTACTTGCCTGGACCCTTTTTGTTGGAGATGCCGGGGATTGAACCTGGGACCTTCTGCTTACCAAGCAGATGCTGTACCACTGAGCCACTGTCCCTCCCTATCTCATCCTTTTCTATCTCATCCTCTTAGTTGGGAGGTGCCAGGAATAAAACCCGCGGCTATTCCACTGAACCACACAGTGACACGCAGACGTCTCCTGGCCCTCTTATCCCTCCCTTTGCTCTGCAAAGCTGATTAGTCTCAAGGAGCGCAGCTGTGTGCTCAGACACAGGGGATCAATGACCTGCCAATCAGCAGCCTCCTCTTCACAGGAGCAGCCAAAAGCTGCAGGCCCCGCCCCTTCACCACGCCCATCTCCAAGGCTCCGGGGGGGGGGAATCTGCAGCTTGCTCCCCCCCCCCCGGCAAAGAACAGAGAGAGACTCAGGGGTGGGATTCTAGAAGGAGCTCCTTTGCATATTAGGCCACACACCCCTGATGTAGCCAATCCTCCTGGAGCTTACAAAAAAGAACCTTGAAAGTGCTTGGAGGATTGGCTACATCAGGGGGTGCGGCCTAATATGCAAAGGAGCTCCTGCTAGCATCCCACTCCTGGGGAGACTGAACAGCTGAAGCTCAGCTGCATCGGCAGGCAGAGTGTCATGACCAGTGTTCCCTCTAAGCTGAGTTGGCGTGGGCTAGCTCACAGTTTTTTAGCCTCCAACTCACACATTTCTGTCTCAGCTCAGGAAGGATGGCCCCAGAGTACACTCATTGATGCAGGAGCTCACAACTTTAGTCCCGGTAGCTCACAAAATAGAATTTTTGCTCGCAAGACTCCACAGCTTAGAGGGAACACTGGCCATGAGACAAAAGAAGAAGATGATATTGGATTTATATCCCGCCCCCCACTCCGAATCTCAGAGCCTCAGAGCAGCTCACAATCTCCTTTATCTTACTCCCCCACAACAGACACCCTGAGAGGTGGGTGTGTCTGAGAGGGCTCTGACAGCAGCTGCCCTTTCAAGGACAACCTCTGCCAGAGCTATGGCTGACCCAAGGCCATTCCAGCAGGTGCAAGTGGAGGAGTCAAACCCGATTCTCCCAGATAAGAATCCACGCACTTAATCACTGCACCAAACTGGTACCACAGGGATGGGAAAGATGAGAACAGGTTCGAGACTGGGTCCTGAAAGGGGCAGGAGAAAAGCAGGCGTGCAAACAATAAATAAAACTTGAGAACAAAGCAGGAGTCAAGTTTCACCTTTAAGAACAACCAGTTTTTATTCCGAACGTAAGCTTCGTGTGCTCTTAAGCACACTTCCTCAGAGGAAGTATCCAGCACAGTGAGCAAAGCCATACAGAGCTGGCAGGCAGTGGCCCAGAATGCAACATGGTACAGATTTAAGAACCAATGACGGTGAAGTAAAATTATCCGGTAGGCCAGTGGTTTAGAGTGTAAAATGGTACAATGACAGAATAGTACAATTAACAAATTGAGCAAACCTTTGATCTGAGTCGCAGGAGCATGCGAAAGCAACAAAACAGCAGTATGTCCAAATGTGAGATTGTCCGTCCATGACAATGGGAGATGGGTTCAATATATGTAATGGGATAAGCAACCAAAGTCCCTGTTTGAGTGTGTCAATACAGCTAAGAGAGAAATGCATTGGATAGTGATGTTCTTGTCCGCCTAATTTACTTTTTAACATGTAAACATGATTCTAGTTCACCATCGGAAAAAGGAATGCGATAAAATAGAGTGAAAATGGGTATATCTCATATGCAATGAGATATACAGCCAATATCCCTATTTTGAGTATGTCAATGCAAATAATTATACTGATACACAATTCTAAAAGAGAAACACATTGGAATACTGTGGGTGTATAGCTGTACTCACTGAGATTGGGTTTAGCAGCTGTAATGAGATTAAAAAAACCAATATCCCTGTTCAGTCCTGGGGAGGTGTTTGTTCCGAGTTTCATAAGAATTTGTCATTCAGCAGTTTCTCTCTCCGTTCTGTTCTTGAAGTTCCTTTGCAGTAAAACAGCTACCTTGAGGTCTCCCGTTGAATGCTTTGGAAGGTTAAAGTGTTCCCCCACAGATTGCTCAGTTCTGTAATTCCTAATATCAGATTTGTTTTACCAATTTAACTATTCTGTCATTGTACCATTTTACATTGTAAACAACTGGCCTACCAGATAATTTTACTTCACTGTCATTGGTTCTTAAATCTGTACCATGTTGCATTCTGGGCCACTGCATACCAGCTATGTGTGGCTCGGCTCAGCTCTGTATGGCTTTGCTCACTGTGCTGGATTCCTCGTCTGAGGAAGTTTGCTTAAGAGCACATGAAGCTTACATTCTAAATAAAAATTGGTTGGTCTTAAAGGTACCACTTAACTCCTGCTTTGTTCCCAAGTTTTATTTATTGTTTGTTTATTGTTTGATCCATCAGGGCTTCTCTTATGTTCTTATGTGACACAGAGTGTTGGACTGGATGCACCACTGGCCTGATCCAACATGGCTTCTCTGATGTTCTTATGTGACACAGAGTGTTGGACTGGAGGGGCCACTGGCCTGATCCAACAGGGCTTCTCTTGTGTTCTTATGACTGGGGCAGTAATGCTCTGTCTTCTTGATGCTTGCGGGGGGGGGGCACAGTGGGAGAGCTTCTAGTGTCCTGGCCCCACTAGAAGCCCCCCAGGGCTTCTCTTATGTTCTTATGTGACACAGTGCTGGACTGGATGGGCCATTGGCCTGATCCAACATGGCTTCTCTTATGTTCTTATGTGACACAGAGTGTTGGACTGGACAGGCCATTGGCCTGATCCAACAACGCTTCTCTTATGTTCTTATGTGACACAGAGTGTTGGACTGGATGGGCCACTGGCCTGATCCAACAAGGCTTCTCCTATGTTCTTATGTGACACAGAGTGTTGGACTGGATGGGCCACTGGCCTGATCCAACATGGCTTCTCTTATGTTCTTATGTGACACAGAGTGTTGGACTGGAGGGGCCACTGGCCTGATCCAACAGGGCTTCTCTTATGTTCTTATGTGACACAGAGTGTTGGACTGGATGGGCCACTGGCCTGATCCAACATGGCCTCTCTTATGTTCTTATGTGACACAGAGTGTTGGACTGGAGGGGCCACTGGCCTGATCCAACATGGCTTCTCTTATGTTCTTATGTGACACAGAGTGTTGGACTGGATGGGCCATTGGCCTGATCCAACAGGGCTTCTCTTATGTTCTTATGTGACACAGAGTGTTGGACTGGATGGGCCACTGGTCTGATCCAACATGGCTTCTCTGATGTTCTTATGTGACACAGAGTGTTGGACTGGAGGGGCCACTGGCCTGATCCAACATGGCTTCTCTTATGTTCTTATGTGACACAGAGTGTTGGACTGGAGGGGCCACTGGCCTGATCCAACAGGGCTTCTCTTATGTTCTTATGTGACACAGAGTGTTGGACTGGATGGGCCACTGGCCTGATCCAACATGGCTTCTCTGATGTTCTTATGTGACACAGAGTGTTGGACTGGAGGGGCCACTGGCCTGATCCAACATGGCTTCTCTTATGTTCTTATGTGACACAGAGTGTTGGACTGGAGGGGCCACTGGCCTGATCCAACAGGGCTTCTCTTATGTTCTTATGTGACACAGAGTGTTGGACTGGATGGGCCACTGGCCTGATCCAACAGGGCTTCTCTTATGTTCTTATGTGACACAGAGTGTTGGACTGGAGGGGCCACTGGCCTGATCCAACATGGCTTCTCTTACGTTCTTATGTGACACAGAGTGTTGGACTGGAGGGGCCATTGGCCTGATCCAACATGGCCTCTCTTATGTTCTTATGTGACACAGAGTGTTGGACTGGATGGGCCATTGGCCTGATCCAACATGGCTTCTCTTATGTTCTTATGTGACACAGAGTGTTGGACTGGATGGGCCATTGGCCTGATCCAACATGGCTTCTCTTATGTTCTTATGTGACACAGAGTGTTGGACTGGATGGGCCATTGGCCTGATCCAACATGGCTTCTCTTATGTTCTTATGTGACACAGAGTGTTGGACTGGAGGGGCCACTGGCCTGATCCAACAGGGCTTCTCTTATGTTCTTATGTGACACAGAGTGTTGGACTGGATGGGCCATTGGCCTGATCCAACATGGCTTCTCTTATGTTCTTATGTGACACAGAGTGTTGGACTGGAGGGGCCACTGGCCTGATCCAACAGGGCTTCTCTTATGTTCTTATGTGACACAGAGTGTTGGACTGGATGGGCCATTGGCCTGATCCAACATGGCTTCTCTGATGTTCTTATGTGACACAGAGTGTTGGACTGGAGGGGCCACTGGCCTGATCCAACATGGCTTCTCTTATGTTCTTATGTGACACAGAGTGTTGGACTGGACAGGCCATTGGCCTGATCCAACATGGCTTCTCTGATGTTATTATGTGACACAGAGTGTTGGACTGGAGGGGCCACTGGCCTGATCCAACATGGCTTCTCTTATGTTCTTATGTGACACAGAGTGTTGAACTGGATGGGCCATTGGTCTGATCCAACATGGCTTCTCTTATGTTCTTATGTGACACAGAGTGTTGGACTGGAGGGGCCACTGGCCTGATCCAACATGGCTTCTCTGATGTTCTTATGTGACACAGAGTGTTGGACTGGAGGGGCCACTGGCCTGATCCAACATGGCTTCTCTGATGTTCTTATGTGACACAGAGTGTTGGACTGGAGGGGCCACTGGCCTGATCCAACATGGCTTCTCTGATGTTCTTATGTGACACAGAGTGTTGGACTGGAGGGGCCACTGGCCTGATCCAACATGGCTTCTCTTATGTTCTTATGTGACACAGAGTGTTGAACTGGATGGGCCATTGGTCTGATCCAACATGGCTTCTCTTATGTTCTTATGTGACACAGAGTGTTGGACTGGAGGGGCCACTGGCCTGATCCAACATGGCTTCTCTTATGTTCTTATGTGACACAGAGTGTTGGACTGGAGGGGCCACTGGCCTTATCCAACAGGGCTTCTCTTATGTTCTTATGTGACACAGAGTGTTGGACTGGAGGGGCCACTGGCCTGATCCAACAGGGCTTCTCTTATGTTCTTATGTGACTCATAGTGTTGGACTGGAGGGGCCACTGGCCTGATCCAACATGGCTTCTCTTATGTTCTTATGTGACACAGAGTGTTGGACTGGAGGGGCCACTGGCCTGATCCAACATGGCTTCTCTTATGTTCTTATGTGACCCAGAGTGTTGGACTGGATGGGTCATTGGCCTGATCCAACATGGCTTCTCTTATGTTCTTATGTGACACAGAGTGTTGGACTGGAGGGGCCACTGGCCTGATCCAACATGGCCTCTCTTATGTTCTTATGAGTGATGCAGGCTGAATGGGTCATAACCTGGTTTGTGGGGGCAGCGGAGGCAGAAGGGAAGATCTAAGAGCACCTCAGAAGAGAAGTCAGCTGTGTTCTCCAACATGCGCAAAACCCAAACACAGAGGCCTCCCCCACCCACCCAAGCCTTTTGGGCAGCCGCAACACTTACCCAGGAACAGGAAGGTCAGTATCCATTGCAGCACGGATATAATCTGCAGCTGTTTCTCAACTTTGGACTTGGAGAGCCAGGACAGGTCTTGAAGGGCCGAAAGGACGCTGGAACCCCTCCCTGAAGACGAGAGAAGAGAAAGTTGGTGGTCCACCAGCCGCGAGTACAGAATACAGTACAGAATAACATAACTGCATTGTTGTCAGCCAACCTACAGGTGCCTTGAAAGGGTAAGAATTGATTCGCTGCATCGGCATAAGACTAATCTGGACGTTTCCCCCACTGTGAGTGTGCAGGGCACAATATGCACCCAAGATTTCGAAGCAGTGTGAAGGCACAATGTTGTGTAATCAAGGCTTTTTTTTTTTTGTAGCAGGAACTCCTTTGCATATTAGGCCCTGTGGTAGCCAATCCTCCAAAAGCATACAGGGCTCTTAGTACTGGGCCTACTGTAAGCTCCAGGAGGATTGGCTACATCAGGGAGGTGTGGCCTAATATGCAAAGGAGCTTCTGCTAGAATCCCACCCCTGGGCCACACCTCCCTGATGTAGCCAATCCTCCAAGAGCTTACAGGGCTCTTAGTACAAGGCCTACTGTAAGTTCCAGGAGGATTGGCTGTATCAGGAGGATTGGCTGCATCAGGGGTGTGTGGCCTAATATGCAAAGGAGCTTCTGCTAGAATTCCACCCCTGGGCCACACCTCCCTGATGTAGCCAATCCTCCAAGAGCATACAGGGCTCTTAGAACAGGGCCTATTGTAAGCTCCAGGAGGATTGGCTGCATCAGGGAGGTGTGGCCTAATATGCAAAGGAGCTTCTGCTAGAATCCCACCCCTGGGCCACACCTCCGTGATGTAGCCAATCCTCCTGAAGCTTACAGGGCTCTTAGTGCATGGCCTACTGTAAGCTCCAGGAGCACTGGCTGCATCAGGGAGGTGTGGCCTAATATGCAAAGGAGTTCCCACTACAAAAGAAGCCCCGGCCATGGCTTTGAACAGAGTTCCCTCTAAGCCGAGCTAGTATGAGCTAGCTCACAGATTTTTAGCCTCCAGCTCACCCCTTTTTGTCTTAGCTCAGGAAAACAATGGCCCCAGAGCACGCTCATTTACACAGCAGCTCACCACTTGAATGCCAGCAGCTCACAAAGTAGAATTTTTGCTCACAAGGCTCCGCAGCTTAGAGGGAACGTTGGCTCCGACCTACAGTTTTTATATCCCCCTCTGTTCCAGGAAGGAGAGAGGAACAGCAGGATGATACCTGCTCCAAAAACTAAAAAGCAGAGTCCTCCCTGAGTCAATTATTGTCAAATGACCAAGCAGGCATGGCAGCATCACCCTGAAATTTGTCTTCCCTGGTCACGAGACGTCAGCTGAGAGTACAACTGAAGTCAACGACCTTCACAATTCAGCCGCAGCTCTCTCCCGCTCTGCCCCGAGCATCGCAGGAGAAAGAGTCCAAGCCAGGAAGATTCCAGCCCATCTTTTCTTGTTAAGGTTAAGCAGCGAGTCAGACGGCTGTTTTAACTTGCTAGCGAACTGGACTATGGAAACCAATGGTTTTGGCGGGCCCCGATTTTGTTTACAAGACGTTCTCTAATCTGCAAGCAAAACAGAGGCGCGGAAGTGACATATTAACAGATTTGCCCAAACACACAGGACATTCCAAGAGCCTTTGCAGACTAGAGCTTAACTTCTGGTTTTATGGGATTTATATCCCGCCCTCCACTCCAAAGAGTCTCAGAGTGGCCTACAATCTCCTTTACCTTCCTCCCCCACAACAGACACTCTGTGACGTGGGTGGGGCTGGAGAGGGCACTCACAGAAGCTGCCCTTTCAAGGACAACCTCTGCCAGAGCTATGGCGGACCCAAGGCCATTCCAGCAGGTGCAAGTGGAGGAGTGGGGAATCAAACCCGGTTCTCCAAGATAAGAGAGCTCTGGCTGACCCAAGGCCATTCCAGCAGGTGCAAGTGGAGGAGTGGGGAATCAAACCCGGTTCTCCCAGATAAGAGAGCTATGGTTAACCCAAGGCCATTCCAGCAGCTGCAAGTGAAGGAGTGGGGAATCAAACCCGGTTCTCCCAGATAAGAGAGCTCTGGCTGACCCAAGGCCATTCCAGCAGGTGCAAGTGGAGGAGTGGGGAATCAAACCCGGTTCTCCCAGATAAGAGAGCTCTGGCTGACCCAAGGCCATTCCAGCAGCTGCAAGTGGAAGAGTGGGGAATCAATCCCAGTTCTCCCAGATAAGAGAGCTCTGGCTGACCCAAGGCCATTCCAGCAGGTGCAAGTGGAGGAGTGGGGAATCAAACCTGATTCTCCTAGAGAAGAGAGCTATGGCTGACCTAAGGCCATTCCAGCAGTTGCAAGTGGAGGAGTGGGGAATCAAACCTGGTTCTCCCAGATAAGAGAGCTATGGCTGACCCAAGGCCATTCCAGCAGTTGCAAGTGGAGGAGTGGGGAATCAAACCCGGTTCTCCCAGATAAGAGAGCTATGGTTAACCCAAGGCCATTCCAGCAGCTGCAAGTGGAGGAGTGGGGAATCAAACCCGGTTCTCCCAGATAAGAGAGCTCTGGCTGACCCAAGGCCATTCCAGCAGCTTCAAGTGGAGGAGTGGGGAATCAAACCCGGTTCTCCCAGATAAGAGAGCTCTGGCTGACCCAAGGCCATTCCAGCAGCTGCAAGTGGAGGAGTGGGGAATCAATCCCGGTTCTCCCAGATAAGAGAGCTCTGGCTGACCCAAGGCCATTCCAGCAGGTGCAAGTGGAGGAGTGGGGAATCAAACCTGGTTCTCCTAGAGAAGAGAGCTATGGCTGACCTAAGGCCATTCCAGCAGGTGCAAGTGGAGGAGTGGGGAATCAAACCTGGTTCTCCTAGAGAAGAGAGCTCTGGCTGACCCAAGGCCATTCCAGCAGGTGCAAGTGGAGGAGTGGGGAATCAAACCTGGTCCTCCCAGAGAAGAGAGCTATGGCTGACCTAAGGCCATTCCAGCAGGTGCAAGTGGAGGAGTGGGGAATCAAACCCGGTTCTCCCAGATAAGAGAGCTCTGGCTGACCCAAGGCCATTCCAGCAGGTGCAAGTGGAGGAGTGGGGAATCAAACCTGATTCTCCTAGAGAAGAGAGCTATGGCTGACCTAAGGCCATTCCAGCAGTTGCAAGTGGAGGAGTGGGGAATCAAACCCGGTTCTCCCAGATAAGAGAGCTCTGGCTGACCCAAGGCCATTCCAGCAGGTGCAAGTGGAGGAGGGGGAATCAAACCCGGTTCTCCCTGATAAGAGAGCTATGGCTGACCCAAGGCCATTCCAGCAGCTGCAAGTGGAGGAGTGGGGAATCAAAGCCACAGCTGCTCTCCAGGCACTCAGGCAAAGGTCTTTCACGTCACCGTCTGCCTGTTTCTTTTTAGTATCTGCTTTACTGACGGTCCCAGGCTCAGTCCCCACCATCTCCAATTAAAAAGGACCAGGCAGAAGGTGATATGAAAGACCTCTGCCTGAGACCCTGGAGAGCCACTTATGATAAGAGGAGGCGATGGAGGAGGAGGAGATTGGCTTTATACCCCACCCTCCACTCGGAGTCTCAGAGGGGCTTCTAATCTCCTTCCCTTCCTCTACCCACAACAGACACCCTGTGAGGTAGGTGAGGCTGAAAGAGCACTGTGACTGACCCAAGGTCACCCAGCTGCTGCATGTGGAGGAGTGAGGAAATCAAATCCTGTTTTCCAGATTAGAGTCCAGCACACTCTTAACCACCACACCAAACTGGCTCTCAATAGCAAACTGACCTTGATGGAGTGGGAATCCAATTCAGTATGTGAAATGTAACATAAGACGAGGAGGAGGAGAAGGAAGAGGAGAAGAAAGAAGGATTATGATATTGGATTTATACCCCATCCTTTACTCTGAATGAGTCTCAGAGCAGCCTACAATCTCCTTTACCTTCCTCCCCCACAACAGACACCCTGTGAGGAAGGTGGGGTCCAGAGAGCTCTGACAGAAGCTGCCCTTTCAAGGACAACCTCTGCCAGACCCAAGGCCATTCCAGCGGGGGCAAGTGGAGGAGTGGCGGAATCAAATCTGGTTCTCCCAGATAAGAGAGCTATGGCTGACCCAAGGCTATTCCAGCAGCTGTAAGTGGGAGAGTGGAGGAATCAAACCCGGTTCTCCTAGATGAGAGAGCTCTAGCAGACCCAAAACCATTCCAGCAGCTGTAAGTGGAGGAATCAAACTAGGTTCTCCCAGATAAGAGAGCTATGGCTGACCCAAGGCTATTCCAGCAGCTGTAAGTGGGGGAGTGGAGGAATCAAACCCGGTTCTCCCAGATAAGAGAGCTCTGGCTGACCCAAGGCCTTTCCAGCAGGTGCAAGTGGAGGAGTGGAGGAGTCAAACCTGGTTCTCCCATATAAGAGAGCTCTGGCTGACCCAAGGCCATTCCAGCAGCTGCAAGTGGAGGAGTGGGGGAATCAAACCCGGTTCTCCCAGATAAGAGAACTCTGGCTGACCCAAGGCCATTCCAGCAGCTGCAAGTGGAGGAGTGGGGAATCAAACCCGGTTCTCCCAGATAAGAGAGCTCTGGCTGACCCAAGGCCATTCCAGCAGCTGCAAGTGGAGGAGTAGGGAATCAAACCCGGTTCTCCCAGGTAAGAGAGCTATGGCTGACCCAAGGCCATTCCAGCAGCTGCAAGTGGAGGAGTGGGGAATCAAACCCGGTTCTCCCAGGTAAGAGAGCTATGGCTGACCCAAGGCCATTCCAGCAGCTGCAAGTGGAGGAGTGGGGGAATCAAACCCGGTTCTCCCAGAGAAGAGAGCTCTGGCTGACCCAAGGCCATTCCAGCAGCTGCAAGTGGAGGAGTGGGGAATCAAACCCGGTTCTCCCAGATGAGAGCTCTGGCTGACCCAAGGCCATTCCAGCAGCTGCAAGTGGAGGAGTGGGGAATCAAACCCGGTTCTCCCAGGTAAGAGAGCTATGGCTGACCCAAGGCCATTCCAGCAGCTGCAAGTGGAGGAGTGGGGGAATCAAACCCGGTTCTCCCAGAGAAGAGAGCTCTGGCTGACCCAAGGCCATTCCAGCAGCTGCAAGTGGAGGAGTGGGGAATCAAACCCGGTTCTCCCAAATAAGAGAGCTCTGGCTGACCCAAGGACATTCTAGCAGGTGCAAGTGGAGGAGTGGGGAATCAAACCCGGTTCTCCCAGATAAGAGAGCTCTGGCTGACCCAAGGCCATTCCAGCAGCTGCAAGTGGAGAAGTGGGGAATCAAACCCGGTTCTCCCAGATAAGAGAGCTCTGGCTGACCCAAGGCCATTCCAGCAGCTTCAAGTGGAGAAGTGGGGAATCAAACCCGGTTCTCCCAGATAAGAGTCTGCGCACTTATTCACTACGCCAAACTGGCTTTGTGTACAGTGTATACACAGTCAATGCACATACAGAGAAAAATCAAGTGTACACTGTGCCAGATTGTACGTGCATTCCCCGTAACCTGTGATCGGGGGTCACTGTATTCAACAGGGCTGAGCTGCCAATTCTCACCCCTCGAGCCATTTGAAATGAAAAGCACTCCAAACCAGGACAGTCCCCAAAGCACGTCACGGTAATGCAACCCTCCGGTTTCACAGGTGTAGAAACTCCTAAGCACTCTGTGCCGTTTTTCCAAGTTGCTCAATTGCACACTCCAAGGCTTTCCCACGTCTCGGTTCTATTTATCCTCTTCGGACCACTTTCAGGATTAACAAAGGGCGTCCGGCACTCCAAGGCGCTCACAAGGAAACGGGTCCCCACTTCTGGGAGGGTCAGATTTCAAACGCAGAGCCAAGATTCCACGTACTCAAGCCAAACGAACGGGCTGCTCGTTCAGGCGTTTCAGAAGCCTGGCTGAGATTCTCAAGGAGATTAATAGACGGATCCCTGGCAGCATGACTGCAGCCTTAAACCCATTATTTCAATCGACCTAAACTGGAACAGCTCTGCCAAAGGTTGCATAATAAAACCGCAAGAGACTAAATTCACAGTTGATAAGCAAACACCTCCACAACAACCCGAATAGCGTATTTGGCCTAGCGGCCTGAGACGTTTACAGTTCCTAGGAACCCAAAGTTCTGTTAACTCCCTCAGAGGAAGACTGACCCAGAAGACAAGATGAACAACTCTGGATTCCGGCTTCAGGACTGAACCAGAATTTACCAGGAAGAATGTGGATTTGTTATTGCGTCCACGCGCTCCTACAAGGGGTCATTTTGTAGAACATAAGAACCTCAGAGAAACCATGTTGGATGACGCCAATGGCCTATCCAGTCCAATGTTCTGTGTCACACAGTGGCCAAAATGCAGGCACCGTCCAGAGGTCCACCAGTGGGGCCAGGACTCCAGAAACCCTCCCACTGTTGCCTTCGAAGCACCAAGTCAGAAGACAGAGCATCACTGCCCCAGATATAAGAACATAAAAGAAGCCATGTTGGATCAGGCCAATGGCCCATCCAGTCCAACACTCTGTGTCATATAAGAGAAGCCCTGTTGGATCAGGCCAATGGCCCATCCAGTCCAATACTCTGTCACATAAGAACATAAGAGAAGCCATGTTGGATCAGGCCAGTGGCCCATCCAGTCCAACACTCTGTGTCACATAAGAATATAAGAGAAGCCATGTTGGATCAGGCCAATGGCCCATCCAGTCCAACACTCTGTGTCACATAAGAACATAAGAGAAGCCCTGTTGGATCAGGCCAATGGCCCATCCAGTCCAACACTCTGTGTCACATAAGAACATAAGAGAAGCCCTGTTGGATCAGGCCAATGACCCATCCAGTCCAACACTCTGTGTCACATAAGAACATAAGAGAAGCCATGATGGATCAGGCCAATGGCCCATCCAGTCCAACACTCTGTGTCACATAAGAACATAAGAGAAGCCATGATGGATCAGGCCAATGGCCCATCCAGTCCAACACTCTGTGTCACATAAGAACATAAGAGAAGCCATGTTGGATCAGGCCACACAGTGGCCTAAAAAACCAGGTGCCATCAGGAGGTCCAGGACATGAGAAGCCCTCCCACTGTGCCCCCCCAAAGCACCAAGAAAAAGAGGTACCGGGGCTCATTAGCACAACTTATCTGCATAACTCATTTGTATATGCCACATTCTCCCTAACATCACCGGAAGATGAACTACGTAAATTCCAGGAGTGGAATTCTAGCAGGAGCTCCTTTGCATATTAGGCCACACACCCCTCATGTAGCCAATCCTCCAAGAGCTTACAAAAAAGAGTCTTGTCAGCTCTCGGAGGATTGGCTACATCAGGGGTGTGTAGCCTAGTATGCAATGTAGCTCCTGCTAGAATTCCACCCCAGCATCTGCCTTCAAACGCTTCTTGAATTATAACTGTCATACTGCCATCATACTTTCTAAATGACTTTCTCCTGTGTGGCCACAGTGGCATGAGGAAGATTTCCATCTGCAGTCTTAAATCCATTATGTCAGTTGACCTAAACCAGAGCAGCTCTGCCAAAGTTTGCATTATATAACACAAGAGACTAAATTCACAGAAGGATATATGCAGTACATATGATCAAATCCGTCTCATCTCCTGTTGCAATAAAAATTTACCAATGTCACAACAGCCATAAATTCAGGTGGGCAGCCATTAGCCACAGTGTGTGTGTGTGTATTGGCCACTGTGTGACTGGATGGGCCATTGGCCTGATCCAACATGGCTTCTCTTATGTTCTTATGTGACACAGAGTGTTGGACTGGATGGGCCACTGGCCTGATCCAACATGGCTTCTCTTACGTTCTTATGTGACACGGAGTGTTGGACTGGATGGGCCATTGGCCTGATCCAACATGGCTTCTCTTATGTTCTTATGTGACACAGAGTGTTGGACTGGATGGGCCATTGGCCTGATCCAACATGGCTTCTCTTATATTCTTATGTGACACAGAGTGTTGGACTGGATGGGCCATTGGCCTGACCCAACATGGCTTCTCTTATGTTCTTAACGACTATAAGGCTTAGCAGAATATTTGAAAAGAACAAAAAAATGTAAAGAGTGAGGATGTTGGCGGTTGGATTTTCAAGCTACAGACTCTAGCCCCAAAAGGTTTAAACAATGAATGGGATCTGTCTTGCTTTTTAAAGCTTGTGTGTCCTTAAGAAAATGGTGACCCATGGTGGATTTTGGACAGCCTGCTTGTATCTTTAAGGAGCGCTTATGTTAGTAGCAGTTGAATACACCAGTCGCGGTATGTTGAAATGCTGTTGCCACAGTGTTAGTTTTGCAAGACTTTTCTGCCGCTACACCCAGACAGAATCAGGTCAGTAAGCGTTCCTGCCTTTGAAGACCGCCTTGAAGCGGATGGCGATGTCCGATTGCAAACTTTATTTGCAATAGTTTAATATTTTCACAATTGTCCAGTGGTTGGTTGAGTCTGGCTGAGGCTGGTATTCCTGGAACTGGGTGTTTTCTCCTGGGCACCACCCGGAAGTTGGCAACCCTCACGCCAGCCGTTCCCGCACGTTGCCCGCACTCCCTTTTTCACCCCTGTTAACCCTGCCCCGTTTACAGCCCCTGTAAAGTGTTTATTTCCGGAGAGTAAATATTTGTGCTCCGATCACGTTTATGGCTCGCTTGCCTTTCTATCCCTCTCGGCAGATAAGGAAGTCGGGCCTGGAGAGGGATACTCCGTTGTGACCTGAGATGGTCTCCAGGGGTAAACCCTCCCAAGGAACACCGTTGTGGTGTGGAGTGGTTATAGTGCTGGGTTAGCCCTTGGGGAAACCGGGTAGTATTCAGAATGCAGAGCTCCACCTGGACTAGATGTTGGACTAGATGACTCTGGGGGGGGGGTCTCTTCCAACTCTATGATTCTATTATTTAATCTTGTTTGATGACAAACAAGACATCTGGATTATAAATTTTAGGTCCGGGGTGTTAAACTTGCGGCCCGGGGCCAGATTAAGCCCCCAAGCAACTGGCTGTCATGTGCTTCCTCCCCCCGCCCCCTCTTGTTTCCTTCTCTATAACAGCTTGCTTTACAAGGCTTGCTCAATCGCCCAGGAGCTACAGAGCAAAGCCTCTGAATTCTCCATTGGCTGAGGCTCCTCCTTTGGGGAGGACAGGGCGGAGGCAGAGCTTGCTTTGACAGGCTCTCTCAATCACACAACAGAGCTACCGAGCCAAGCCTCTCTTCCTTCTATTGGCTGAAGCTCCTCCCCCTCCTGGTTTCCTGGGGAAGGAAGGAAAGAGCCAGAGCTTCCTTTGCCCACTTCCCTGGATCCCATGAGAGAAATACGAAGAAAGCACCTGTAAGACCAGTGCGTGCTAATGTTTTAAGCATGTTTTATTTTAAGTTGTTTAAAAGGGGGAAAAAACCTTTTAACTGCGTTTGTCTGTGTCCTTTATAAATTTTATATCTGTTACCTAATCTTGAACAGAGGTACTCATTTGGCCCTGCGCAACATGGCCCAGCCCAGCAAGGTCTCATTTATGTCAGATCTGGCCCTCATAACAAATGAGTTCGACACCCCTGTTTGAGGTGAACACACGAAGCAGCCTTCTACTGAATCTGAACCTTGGTCCATCAAAGTCAGCACTGTCTACTCAGACTGGCATCGGCTCTCCAGGGTCTCAGGCTGAGGTCTTTCCCATCGCCTACTGCCTGGTCCTTTTAACTGGAGATGCCGGGGATTGAACCTGGGACCTTCTGCTTACCAAGCAGATGCTCTACCACTGAGCTACAGCCCCACTGTATGTCTCTCCAGGGTCTCAGGCTGAGGTCTTTCCCATCGCCTACTGCCTGGTCCCTTTAACTGGAGATGCCGGGGATTGAACCTGGGACCTTCTGCTTACCAAGCAGATGCTCTACCACTGAGCTACAGCCCCACTGTAGCCCTACAGACTCCAGGGTCTCAGGCTGAGGTCTTTCCCATCGCCTACTGCCTGGTCCTTTTAACTGTGGAGATGCCGGGGATTGAACCTGGGACCTTCTGCACACCAAGCAAAGACTCTGCCACGGAGCCACAGCCCCTTGTTTTCAAATGCCAAAGGTCCCTTCATCAGATACCAGTCAAAATGCATACTTACAGAGTTCCATTCCTGTCTGTATCTTTGACCCCTGAAAACTCCTACCCTGGAAATCAGCCAATGGGGGAAATGGAGACTTTGCTCGTCTGTGCAACTGAGAAATCCTGTCAAAGCAAGCTGCGACGCAGAAAGAAGCAAAAGAGAGAGAGAAGGAAGCAGACTTGCTCGTGGGCCTGAGAGGAGCCCTCCAGGGGCCTGATCCGGCCCACGGGCCACATGTTTGATTCCCCTGGGCTCAATGGGCTCTGACAGCAATGGGCTCCCCTGGGTTCTGACAGTAATGCTGATTCTGTGCACTTCAGAAGACCGTGAGCGGGAGGGCAGGAAGGGTCGCATCAGTGCTTAGTTCTTGCGGCCCTTTCTTACACGCTCAGGCAGATCCTTGTGCTGTGGTAGCAGCTGCTACCATTGCAGCATTTGCAAAAAACGGTTGTTGTTGTTGTTGTTCAGTCGCACTGTCAAGTCCGACTCTTTGTGGCCCCGTGGACAAAGTCACGCCAGGCCCTCCTGTCTTCCACCATCCTCTGAAGTCTGCTCAAATCCGTGTTTGTTACATTAGTAACGCTATCCAGCCATCTCATCTTTTGCCGTCCCCTTCGTTTGCCTTCTGTCTTTCCCAGCATCAGGATCTTCTCCAGGGAGTGCTCCCTTCTCATTTGGTGGCCAAAGTATTTGAGCTTCAGCTTCAGCATCTGACCTTCCAGGGAACAGTCTGGATTGATTTCCCTTAGGACTGACTGACTGGATCTTCTTGCAGTCCAAGGGACTCTCGAGTCTTTTCCAGTGAGGGCTCCCTTCTCATTTGGTGGCCAAAGTATTTGAGCTTCAGCTTCAGCATCTGACCTTCCAGGGAACAGTCTGGATTGATTTCCCTTAGGACTGACTGATTAGATCTTCTTGCAGTCCAAGGGACTCTCGAGTCTTCTCCAGTGAGGGCTCCCTTCTCATTTGGTGGCCAAAGTATTTGAGCTTCAGCTTCAACATCTGACCTTCCAGGGAACAGTCTGGATTGATTTCCCTTAGGACTGACTGACTGGATCTTCTTGCAGTCCAAGAGACTCTCGAGTCTTCTCCAGTGAGGGCTCCCTTCTCATTTGGTGGCCAAAGTATTTGAGCTTCAGCTTCAGCATCTGACCTTTCAGGGAACAATCTGGATTGATTTCCCTTAGGACTGACTGATTGGATCTTCTTGCAGTCCAAGGGACTCTCAAGAGTCTTCTCCAGGGAGTGCTCCCTTCTCATTGGGTGACCAAAGTCTTTGAGCTTCAGCTTCAGCATCTGACCTTCCAGGGAACAGTCTGGATTGATTTCCCTTAGGACTGACTGATTGGATCTTCTTGCAGTCCAAGGGGCTCTCAAGAGTCTTCTCCAGTGAGTGCTCCCTTCTCATTGGGTGGCCAAAGTATTTGAGCTTCAGCTTCAGCATCTGACCTTCCAGGGAACAGTCTGGGTTGATTTCCCTTAGGACTGACTGATTGGATCTTCTTGCAGTCCAAGGGACTCTCAAGAGTCTTCTCCAGCACCACAGCTCAAAAGCATCTATTCTTCTGCGCTCGGCCTTCCTTATGGTCCAGCTCTCACAGCCATACATGACTACTGGGAATACCATTGCTTTGACTATACAGACTTTTGTTGGCAGGGTGATGTCTCTACTTTTTATTATACTGCTCAGGTTCGCCATAGCTGTCCTCCCAAAGAGCAAACATCTTACAAAAACTGGTTTACAAAAACCAGTGCAGGCAGTCAAATCTCCAGGAGCCAATCAGGAACCCTTGAAGGCAAAAGACCTGCCTGGCCCCACCCGCTGCCTAAAAACACTTCTTGGGTACCAGAGAAGGTGTCAGCAGGTGGTTGGGGTACTATTCTTTAAGAGAAGGTTTTATATCCCGCCCCAAATGTTTATGTACGTATTTGCAACATTAGCTAACAGTCCAGGGCTATTTTTGTAGGAAAAGCCCAGCAGGAACACATTTGCATATTAGGCCACACACCCCTGGCATGCAAATGAACTCATTTGCATATTAAGCCCCCCCCCCCTGACACCAAGCCAGCAGGAACGGTGTTGCTGTGCATTCCTGCTCAGAAAAACCCATGGATAAAACCAACTCCTGGTGTTGTGACACAGTTGTTTGGAACTTATTTTTAAGAAATATGAGTAGATGCAGCGACTTTGGCCCTTGTTTACCAGGACTGGTAATACTCTACTGAAAGGGTCAATGTTTGCTGTGTTAAACTGAGCTCTGAATCCAAACTGGGTGAAAGACCTTAATCCTGCAGCCCCACAAAGACTGTTTCCTAAATCCAAATAGACCTCCTTTTGTTTCCCGCCACGTTTTTGTTTTCTGCACTCAAGTTTTTAATAATAATAATAATAAATTTATTTTTGTATCCCGCCCTCCCCTGCCAAAGGCAGGCTCAGGGCGGCTCACAGGACATGGTATAACCATGATTTCAATAAACTACAATCATTACAGTAAAACAGATTAAAATACAGTTGAATTACATTTATAAATTAAGTTAAAAATTAGATAAAACAGTTAGCCATTATAAGTTACTAATTAAGGTGCTACAATTCAGAAACATGTACAGGATGGCTAGAAGTCAATTTAGCCGGGTTCCATCTTAAAAGCGAGCTGAAAGAGGGCGGTTTTGCAAGCCCTGCGAAACTGATTCGGATCCCGCAGGGCTCGCACCCCTTCTGGGAGTTGATTCCACCATCGGGGGGCCATTGTTGAGAAGGCTTGCTCCCTCGTTTTATTTTACCTTTCTTCTCCAACAGGAACCAGCAAGATACGCACTTCGGTAGTATAGATCCGAGCGGGCAGCCGTGTTGGTCTGAAGCAGTAGTACAAAGTAGGAGTTAAGTTTCACCCTTAAGACCAACAAAGTTTTATTCAGAACATAAGCTTTCGTATGCAGGCGTCCTTCTTCAGACGAGGGTCTGACCTTATCCCCTCATCTGAAGAAGTGTGCCTGCATATGAAAGCTTACATTCTGAATAAAACTTTGTTGGTCCTAAAGGTACCACTTGACTCCTGCTTTGTTCTACTTCAGTAGTATGTGCAGGGTGAAGCAAACCTCAGCTGGTTTTAGGGATATCTGCAGTTTCATTTAAACAAAACGAAGGGTCTCGCGCTTGTAAAACTGAATGTGGCGAAGAAGTACACTTTTATCAAAGATTTCAGGTTTTCACAGCTGGTAACATCATTAGGGTTTGTAGAATCTTTCGGGCTCAAGTGCCGTGTTCTACTGGAGAAAGTTTTTCTTCCAGACGTTTCGTTCTCGGCTGCGGAGAACATCCTCAGTGGCGTTGCAGCCGGAGCAGGCGCTCTGACCTTCTTGGCTTCTGTGCATTGAGTGAGGCCAGGGCTGCTGGAGAGCTGCTATTTCTAGGCTGGAGGGGGTGTGGTGAAAGGGCAATAGGTTTGTGGATGTGCCCATTGTTTGGTGGGGCTTCCTGGAAGGGTAGTGATAAGGAAACTGGCTGTTTCCTTATCACATTCAACAGCCAGTTTCCTTAAAAGAAAGTACAGATAAAAGAAAGTACTTCTTCGCCCAAAGAGCGATGGAATACAGAGCATCACTGCTCCAGAGAGTTCCATCTATACCCTGTGGCTAAGAGCCACTGATGGACCTCTGCTCCAGATGTTTATCCAATCCCCTCTTGAAGCTGTCTAGGCTTGTAGCCGCCACCACCTCCTGTGGCAGTGAATTCCATGTGTTAATCACCCTTATAAGAACATAAGAGAAGCCATGTTGGATCAGGCCAATGGCCCACCCAGTCCAACACTCTGTGTCACACAGTGGCCAAAACCCAGGTGCCATCAGAAGGTCCACCAGTGGGGCCAGGACACTTAGAAGCCTTCCCACTGTTGCCCCTCCCAAGCACCAAGAATACAGGGCATCACTGCCCGAGACAGAGAGTTTCAACAATACACTGTAGCTAAGAGCCACTGATGGACCTCTGCTCCATATGTTTATCTAACCCCCTCTTGAAGCTGGCTATGCTTGCAGCCGCCGCCACCTCCTGTGGCAGTGAATCCCACGTGTTAATCACCCTTTGGGTGAAGAAGGACTTCCTTTTTTTCAGTTCGAATTCTTCTAACCCGACTGCCCAGCAATTTCTTTCAGTGGCCACGAGTTCTCGTATTGTGAGAAACGGAGAAAAGGACTTCTTTCTTTACCTTCTCTATCCCGTGCGTAATCTTGTAAACCTCTTTGATCCGCTCGTCTGATGAAGTGTGCCTAGAGAGCACACGAAAGCTTACTTTCTAAATAAAACTTAGTTGGTCTTAAAAGCGCAGCTTGACTTCTGCTTCGTTCAGCTACTTCAGACCAACACAGCTGCCCACTTGGATCTTGTTGTCAAGCATGGTAAAATTCCAATGGTAATTAATGGTTTAATGGCCCCCCCCCATAAAGTTGGCCTGTGAAGTATCATGGAGGACTGAAGTAGTTTGACACTGGTATTCTTACCCCTCCCCCTTTCCTGCTTATTGCTCGAAGTAGAGTAGAAAGAAAGGAAACTAACAAGATAAAGAGTACTCAACACCTTCCCATACATTCCTGGTTGGGAGTGTGAAAACATCCGGGGGGGAAAGCAAGGACAAGGTACTGATAACATTGTGAGAATGTAGACATTTATGATAGTTTATGTGTTAGAGAGCATTCCTAGCCCCCACCTTTGGGAACCCTTTGAAGTGTGCCTTAAAAGAACTGTATCAATGTATTATCTGTATCACTCTCAAGAACCTGTCTTAAGAAAGCGTATCAGTCTATCAATAAATGTAGTTTTGTATCCACTCGACTCGTCATTGAAACTGCATGCTTGACCTCTATCATGTCACCCCGCAGTCGACGTTTCTCCAAGCTAAGGAGTCCCAAGTGCTTTAATCTTTCTTCATAGGGACAATGATCCAACCCTTTCATCATTCTAGTTGCCCTTTTCTGGACTTTTTCTGCTATAATATCTTTTTTTAAGGTGCGGTGACCAGAATTGCATGCAGTACTCCAAATGAGGCCACACCATCGATTTATACAGGGGCATTATGATACTGGCTGATTCGTTTTCAGTTCCCTTCTTAATAATCCCCAGCATAGCATTGGCCGTAAGCTCTTCCTAGGGTGAGCACCAGGAACCGTTAACAACACCTGCTTATACATATTTGATCAGAAGCCTCCTTGCAGGTCAGAGCGGCTCCAATTGCACTCAGATCCTTTTAACTTGATTCAAAAGGTGCCTCCCAGAATGCACCAGTTTCTTAGATCTTTCTTGCTATGCTTGACTTATTTCCAAGACTACAGAGATTTTAAAAGAGATAAAACCAGCTTGGCAAGTGCAGGCCTCATTTTGGGCAGGAGTACACAGGAAAGGAGCTCCGGAACCTCTAAATTTTACTGTGGTCTTTCTATCTTACCACCCCCTCGCCCCCCCCCCCCAAAAAATACTTGCTTCTGGGCTCCATTGTTCAACCCCCCTGTGAGAATTTTGCTGTTCAAGAAGCAACGGTCAGAACGGGATATAGAACAACTGATTGGTTTAGAATAGGAAAAGGAGTTCAACAAGGATGTATATTGTCACCCTGCTTATTTAATTTATATGCAGAGTACATAATGTGGAATGCTGACCCGGATGAAGCACAAGCCGGAATTAAGATTGCAGGGGAAAACAGCAACAGCCTCAGATATGCAGACGACGCCACTCTAATGACAGAAAGTGAGGAAGACCTAAAGAACCTCTTGTTGAGGGTGAAAGAGGAGAGCACAAATGTAGGCTTGAAATTCAACATCAAAAAACTAAGATCATGGCATCCGGCCCCATCACACCTTGGCAAATAGAAGGGGAAGACATGGAAGCAGTGACAGACTTCACATTTCTGGGATCCAGGATCACTGCAGATGGTGATTGTAGCCATGAAATTAAAAGACGTTTGCTCCTTGGGAGGACAGCTATGGCAAACCTGGGCAGTATAATAAAAAGTAGAGACATCAGCCTGCCAACAAAAGTCTGTATAGTCAAAGCAATGGTATTCCCAGTAGTCATGTATGGCTGTGAGAGCTGGACTATAAGGAAGGCCGAGCGCAGAAGAATAGATGCTTTTGAGCTGTGGTGCTGGAGAAGACTCCTGAGAGTCCCTTGGACTGCAAGAAGATCCAATCAGTCAGTCCTAAGGGAAATCAGCCCAGACTGTTCCCTGGAAGGTCAGATGCTGAAGCTGAAGCTCAGATACTTTAGCCACCCAATGAGAAGGGAGCACTCTGGAGAAGATCCTGATGCTAGGAAAGACTGAAGGCAAAAGAAGAAGGGGACAGCAAAAGAGGAGATGGCTGGACAGCGTTACTGATGTAACAAACACGAATTTGAGCAGACTTTGGAGGATGGCGGAAGAAAGGAGGGCCTGGCGTGACTTTACCTTGTTTACCTTGACTTTACCTTGTTTACCGTGACTTTACCTTGTTTACCTTGACTTCCAGAAAGCTTTTTGTGGAGAAACGCCATTTTAGTCAATGTTGGTGCTTCATTGGGAGGGAAAACATGAAACTCCTAAGCAGGCTTTGGCCTAGCCTCCCTCCAAACCCCCCCTCCCTTCCAGAGCCAAACCAACAACGCTAGGGGGAAAGTCTCCTAGGAAGTTCTTTTGTTCTTGGGATTGGAGTTAGCAGGAAGAGAAGGCAGTTTGCAGCTGGTGCTCAGGAAGAGAGGTTGCCTGCCTGTGGGCTCCTGCTGGTGGGGTAGGCCTGCTCAGGAAAATGAGGCCCCCAGGCAGTCAGACCAAGTAAGTCATCCCCAAGGCGGGGCAAGTTTAGACCAGGGACAGTAGGATGCGTTTATAACACCTTTCCTTTGTCATGCTGTTTGCTGTGTGGGTGCTGTGCGGTGCTAACTTTTTATATGCAACTGTTTTGGTTTTGTTTTTCTTTCCCTTTCTTTTTCTCTTGTAAATAAATATTTTTTTCTGTTTTGAATGCTGGCAGTCAAACTCTGTACCACATAGATCCCCAACTGCCTTAGACCACGCTGTTTTATAAAGGGGGCCCCGGGGAAGGGGGAAGGCATGCAGTTGGATAAGGTGCCAATCCTCCAGGGGTGCCCCAAAGAAGTGCTGAGGTCTCTGTGAAACCCAAGTACAGGGTGGCAGAGGACCTTGAGGCCTGGCCTCATACCTGGAGAGGGGGATTGGGAGTCCTGTTCCTCTCAATCTGAACCCCTAGACTGAGCAGGTGGTGGCAGCGAGCCCAAGGGGCAGGAGGAGAAATAGCTCCCTCCAGGAGTTGGCGACTCAATAGGGAGTTGACGGGACCGGGCCTGAAGGCAGAATCGGGCCGGTTCCTCCACACTTTTGATAAAGTTCCTCATCAAAGGCTCCTTAGAAAGCTTGAGAGTCATGGAGTAAAAGGACAGGTCCCTTTGTGGACCAAAAACTGGCTGAGTAATAGGAAGCAGAGAAGGAGTATAAATGGGCAGTCTTCGCAGTGGAGGACGGTAAGCAGTGGGGTGCCGCAGGGCTCGGTACTGGGTCCCATGCTCTTTAACTTGTTCATAAATGATTTAGAGTTGGAAGTGAGCAGTGAAGTGGCCAAGTTTGCGGATGACACTAAATTGTTCAGGGTGGTGAGAACCAGAGAGGATTGTGAGGAACTCCAAAGGGATCTGTTGAGGCTGGGTGAGTGGGCGTCAACGTGGCAGATGCAGTTCAATGTGGCCAAGTGCAAAGTAATGCACATTGGGGCCAAGGATCCCAGCTACAAATACAAGTTGATGGGGTGTGAACTGGCAGAGACTGACCAAGAGAGAGATCTCATGGTAGATAACTCACTGAAAATGGCAAGACAGTGTGTGATTGTAATAAAAAAGGCCAACGCCATGCTGGGAATTATTAGGAAGGGAATTGAAAACAAATCAGCCAGTATCATAATGCCCATGTATAAATCGATGGTGCAGTCTCATTTGGAGTACTGTGTGCAGTTCTGGTCGCCGCACCTCAAAAAGGATATTATAGCATTGGAGAAAGTCCAGAAAAAGGCAACTAGAATGATTAAAGGGCTGGAACACTTTCCCTATGAAGAAAGGTTGAAACGCTTGGGGCTCTTTAGCTTGGAGAAACGTCGACTGCGGGGTGACATGACAGAGGTTTACAAGATAATGGATGGGATGGAGAAAGTAGAGAAAGAAGTACTTTTCTCCCTTTCTCACAATACAAGAACATGTGGGCATTCGATGAAATTGCTGAGCAGACAGGTTAAAACAGATAAAAGGAAGTACTTCTTCACCCAAAGGGTGATTAACATGTGGAACTCACTGCCACAGGAGGTGGTGGCAGCCACAAGCATAGCCACCTTCAAGAGGGGGTTAGATAAAAATATGGAGCAGAGGTCCATCAGTGGCTATTAGGCACAGTGTGTGTGTGTGTGTGTGTGTATATATATAATTTTTTTTGGCCACTGTGTGACACAGAGTGTTGGACTGGAGGGGCCATTGGCCTGATCCAACATGGCTTCTCTTATGTTCTTATGACTTTGTCTGTGGGGTTGCAAAGAGTCGGACTCGACTGTGCGAGAGCTTATCCCCGGCCACAAATTGTGTTCATTTTGAAGGCGCCCCTGGACTCTTGGTCCTTTCTAGTGCTGCAGACACACTGACAAGGCGACCCATCTTGATATATCCTCAGAAAGAGCCCCCTGCGGAGAGCTAACAGCTGCCGAACCTCTGGGATGCTCGCAGCTGCAGACAGAATCCCTCCGGACCCCCTATTTTTAGCCTCTGCGCATCCCAGTAAGCAGCCGTCATGACACACACTCCCCAACCTCCCCCCGCCCCCCGTGAGGAAGCTGTCTTGGCAATAGTTCCACTGCAGGGCCTGCGAGAGAGTAAACCGAAGCCCAAACTCAATGCCCCACCACCACCACCGCTTTCTGCCAAGTCCCTGGGACACAGACCCTGCCCGCTGTTCATCCCAGGTTGGCAACTGAGGGGGGCCACTGCTGTAGCTCAAATATGGGGGAGCAGCGGCTCCCTTCTTGCCTCAAAGGGTCCCAATGGAAACTCAGGACGATCCAGGTCATTGGCCCAAAGGAGCAGGGGTGGAATTCTAGCAGGAGCTCCTTTGCATATTAAGCCACACACCCCTGATGTAGCCAATCCTCCAAGAGCTCACAAGGCTCTTTTTTGTAAGCTCCAGGAGGATTGGCTACATCACGAGGGAGTGGCCGAGGGGTGGAATTCCAGCAGAAGTGTCTTTGCATATTAGGCCACACCTCCCTCATGTAGCCAATCCTCCTGGAGCTTACAGGAGGCCCTGTAAGAAGAGCCCTGTAAGCTCTTGGGGGATTGGCTGCATCAGGGGTGTGTGGCCCAGGGGTGGAATTCTAGCAGAAGCTCCTTTGCATATTAGGCCACACACCCCTGATGTAGCCAATCCCCCAAGAGCTCACAAGGCTCTTTTTTGTAAGCTCCAGGAGGATTGGCTACATCAGGGGTGTGTGGCTTAATATGCAAAGGAGCCCCTGCTAGAATTCCACCCCTGCAAAGGAGTATGTCTCATTATCCCACACACAAAGCTGTGTTGTACTGGTTTAGTCCAGGGGTAGCCAAACTGTGGCTCTTTCACACGTATAGTGTGGCTCTCAAAGTCCCCACCGCCCCATCCGTCAGCTTGGAGAAGGCATGTAAAGTTGCATATAAAGAATGCATGTAGTCCTGGCCCGATTGGTGGACCTCCTGATGGCACTTGGGGTTTTTTGGCCACTGCGTGACACAGAGTGTTGGACTGGAGGGGCCACTGGCCTGACCCAACGTGGCTTCTCTTATGTTCTTATGTTCTTAAGGTTGCTTTCTTTCTACCTCTCCCTCCCCCATTTACCTTCCTGTCCTGTGGCTCTCAAACATCTGACGTTCACGTCTTGTGGCTCTCGAACATCTGACGTTGATTCTATGTGGCTCTTACATTAAGCAAATTTGGCAACCCCCGATTTAGACCCTCATGCTGAATCAGACCCAAGACTGGCAGAGGCTTTCCAACGGCTCAGGCAGAGAAAAGTCTTTTCACATCATTTACTGCAGGGGTGTCAAACTCATTTGTTATGAGGGCCGGATTTGACGTAAATGAGACCTTGCTGGGCTGGGCCATGTGTCACGTAAGAAACATAAGAGAAGCCATGCTCTTTAAGATTAGGTAGCAGAGATATAAACTTTATAAAGGACATAGACAAACACAAAGAGTTTAGAAAAAAAACCCTTAAAACATGCTTAAAACATTAGCACTCGTTGGTCTTAAAGGTGCTTTCTTTGTATCTCTCCTGTGTGATCCAGGGAACTGGGCAAAGGAAGCTCTGGCTTCTCCCTTCCTTCCCCAGGGGTCCAGGAGGGGGAGGAGCCTCAGCCAATAGAAGGAAGAGAGGCTTGGCTCAATAGCTCTGCTGTGTGATTGAGAGAGACTGGCCAAGCAAGCTCTCCCTCTCCCCGCACTTCCTCCCCAAGAGGAGCCTCAGCCAATGGAGAAAATAGAGGCTTTGCTCTGCAGCTCCTGTGTGAGCTGTGATGCAGAAGGAAGCAAGAGAGATGGAGTAGGAAGCAGATGACAGCCAGTTGCTCAGGGGCCTGATGGGAACCGTCTGAGGGCCTGATTCAGTCCCCGAGCCGCATGTTTGACACCCCGACTACTGTTTGGTCCTTTTTTAACTGGAGATGTGGGGCTTGAACTTGGGACGTCCTGCATGCCAAGCAGAGACTCTACCATTGAGCCATGGCTCCTCTATGCAGCTACGCTTACTTGTGTGCCCAGTTTCATTTTGCAGCCACCAAATCATACCAAACCTTTAATGGCATAATAGATTCAAATAAAAATACACAGAATATAAAAATTTAAACATTGGAGATAAGATCAAAATGAAACCGAGCTTACAGACGCATTCAAACATGGTCAGAATTAAATTTAAGGATGTCAGCCAGAAATTTTGCCACAGCCTCACTAACCACCCCCTCAGTATCACTCAATAAATAATAACAGGGTGGCAGAATAGACAAATCTGGGGAAAAAGAAAGCTTGCCAAATAAGTCTTTACGGAGGTTATGGTAAAAAGAACCATCAAGCAATATATGCTGGATTGAGTCAGGAGTATTCGCTCCACAGGAGCAAAGTCTGTCGGCTAAAGGGACTCGATGATATCTCCCTTGTAAAACTTTGGAGGGAAACGCATTTAGTCTAGCCAACATAAATGCCCTGCGATGACTTGGGATGGTTAAGTCTGATAGATAATTGGGCATTTTGCCACAGAAAGCATAAAGACCTAAGGAAGCTGGAGAGCAAATATAAGGGTCTGTTGGCCATAATTTCATTTCCTCCGATTCCCACAGTCTCAGTTTAATACATCTGAAGATATATGACTCATCAGAGGTAGAAAAATCATCTACCTCTAACCCCAATTGATTAGACAGAAGCACTGCTGTCCAGGATGAAATATATGGGTCTCTTTTCATACAATCAAGAAGGCTGTTAGGATCTGTTCTAAAGTGAATTTTGAGCCAGAATTTAAACATTGCAACCCAGGCTTTTGTCTCCGCCAAAGACTGACCCACTTCAGAGCAAAGAGCAAAGTAGGACACACATTTTGGCAAACCAAGAATTTGTCTAAAGAATGAGGCTTGAATGCCCTCCACATTCCTGGTAAAAGCTGGGATCCATATAGGGATACCATAGAGGATTTGGGCAAGCGTTTTGGCTTTGAACACTTTAATTGCTGCTGGAACTAATCGGTTGCCCCTTGCAAAGAAAAACTGTTTAATTTGAGCAGCTGAACATTTAGCCAAGTTGACGGTGTTGTTACGATGTGAAACCCAGCTTAACTTGTGATTAAAAGTGATCCCCAAGTATTTAAAAAAATTTGTTTGCACAATTGTTGAGTTGCCAATAAACCATCTCTGTGGGCGCCAACAATTTGAAAAAACAACTACTTTAGATTTGGCATAATTGATAGAAAGTGAATTACAATTACAGTAGTCGTAAAAGGCACTCAGATACCTTTGCAGGCCCACTCTTGTACAGGAGAGGATGGTAGTGTCATCGGCATAAAGTAATAAGGGGACCGCTCGGCCTGCAAGTTTAGACGGATGACTGTTGATAGGGTTCAAAAATTGTGCCAGGTCAGTTAAAAATAAATTCAAAAGATGCAGGGCCAGCACGCAACCTTGTTTAACCCCCTTTAACACTGGGATTTTACTAGTCAAGTCACCGCTAGAAGAAAATTTCACTGGGCAAAAGGTATTAGAATGAAGTTTCCTCGAGAGAAACAGCAGACGAGGAGGGTCCATTCCCAGGTAACCTAGCTTGATCCAAAGTTGGGCTCTATCGATTGAATCAAAAGCACCCTTCAAATCGATGAAGGCAGCGTATAATTTTTTTTGACCCGGTATGCATATATTTTTCAGCAAGGAAGGCCAGAGTGCAGCAGTGATCCGTAGCAGATTTGCCTTTGGAGAAGCCAAGCTGTTCAGGACCTATGATGTTGCCTAGGCGCATCCAGTCAGTTAATCGGCGTTCTAAATGTTTGGCATACAATTTGCCCACTATAGATAATAAACTAATGGGGCGGAAATTTTCTGGTAACACCAACCCCCCCTTTTTGTATATTGGGATAATTATAGAATCAAGCCAAGAGTCAGGGATGGAGCCATGCAGGTCGATGAAAGAAAACAATTTTGCAAGGGGCAAGAGCCACCAATCGGCAAACTTTGTGAATACCTCAGCGGGAAGGCCATCAGGGCCAGGTGCTTTACACCAAGACAGGAAATATTGAAGGCCTGTGTGATAGAATAGGAGGAAACCATGGCTAAGGACACCACTCACACGCGAGCACGGAGAAACATTGTCTTATGAAAGACACGACGCACGGGAAAAGTTTCGCGTTTTAGCGCTTCGGACACGTGCTATCCGCGCACGAGCCAAGACGGAGGGTCACATGAGCCGCAACTGGAGGATCCGGATCGTTTTTCAGACTTTTCATTAAAAATTCAAAGCAACCCGGGGGGGGGGGTTAACCCTTTCACCCCATGCAATATTTCTGTACATACACATGTAACGTATCTCTATGTGGAACTTTGGAGGAAGGAGGAGGAGGAGGAGGAGAAGGAGGAGAAAGGAGGAGAAGAAGGAGGAGAAGAAGGAGGAGGAGGAGGAGAAGGAGGAGGAGGAGAAGAAGAAGGAGGAGGAGAAGAAGAAGGAGGAGGAGAAGGAAAAGGAGGAGAAGAAGAAGGAGGAGGAGGAGAAGAGGAAGGAGGAGGAGGAGGAGAGCTAAGAGGGCTCTTCGCACAGGACTGACTGGAAGCTCCAGGAGGATTGGCTACAGCAGAGGGCGTGGCCTAATATGCAGAGAAGCTCCTGCTAGAAAAAGAGCCTTGCCAAGGCATTCAAGTTGCGAGCTGCTGCATCAATGAGTGTGCTCTGGGGTCATCCTTCCTAGAGGTTTGCAAGATAATGCATGGGATGGAGAAAGCAGAGAAAGAAGTGCTTTTCTCCCTTTTTCACAATACAAGAACTCGTGGGCATTCGATGAAATTGCTGAGCAGTCGGGTTAGAACAGATAAAAGAAGGTACTTCTTCACCCAAAGGGTGATTAACATGTGGAATTCACTGCCACAGGAGGTGGTGGCGGCCACAAGCATAGCCAGCTTCAAGAGGGGATTGAATAAAAATATGGAGCAGAGGTCCATCAGTGGCTATTAGTGTGTGTGTGTGTGTGTATGTGTGTGTGTGTGTATACACACACACACACACACACATATATTGGCCACTGTGTGGACTGTGTTGGACTGGATGGGCCATTGGCCTGATCCAACATGGCTTCTCTTATGTTCCTGAGCTAAGACAAAAAGGTGTGAGCTGGAGGCTCAAAATCTGTGAGTTAGCTCACACTAACTCAGCTTAGAGGGAACACTGCTTGACAGAGCAGTTCCTCAGTGGAACAGGCTTCCTCAGGAGGTGGCGGACTCTCCTTCCTTGGGGGTTTTTAAACAGAGGCTGGATGGCCATCTGACAGCAATGAGGATCCTGTGAATTTTAAAAAGGTAAAGGTAGTCCCTTGTGCAAGCACCAGTCGTTTCCGACTTCGGGGTGACGTTGTGAATCACGGCAGACTTTTTACGGGGTGGCTGGCCATTGCCTTCCCCAGCCCTCTACACTTTCCCCCCAGCAAGCTGTGGACTCATTTGACCAACCTCGGAAGGATGGAAGGTGGAGTCAACCTGGAGCCGGCTACCTGAACCAGCTTCTGCCGGGATTGAACTCAGGTCGTGAGCAGAGAGCTCAGACTGCAGTACTGCAGCTTTACCACTCTGCGCCACAGCAGGACCGGATCTACATGTTTTTCGAGGAGGGGGGGGGGCAAAATGAAAAAATGATGCACCCTTATGGGCGATTCTATCTTATGGTCCCATAGAATACAGTGGACTCCATACCCAATTTGGTGCACCCCCCTCCGTTGGCGCCCGGGGCAACTACCCCCCTCTGCCCCCCCCCCCCAGATCCAGCCCTGCACCACAGGGCTCTGTGAATGTAGGGGGAGGTGTTTGTGAGTTTCCTGCATTGTGCAGGGGGTTGGACTAGATGACCCTGGAGGTCCCTTCCAACTCTATGATTCTATGAAAGAGGGCTCTCCTTCCTTGGGGGTTTTTCAGCAGAGGCCATCTGACAGCAATGAGGATCCTGTGAATATAGGGGGAGGTGTTTGTGAGTTTCCTGCATTGTGCAGGGGGTTGGACTAGATGACCCTGGAGGTCCCTTCCAACTCTATGATTCTATGAAAGAGGGCTCTCCTTCCTTGGAGGTTTTTCAGCAGAGGCCATCTGACAGCAATGAGGATCCTGTGAATGTAGGGCGAGGTGTTTGTGAGTTTCCTGCATTGAGGGGAGGGACGGTGGCTCAGTGGTAGAGCATCTGCTTGGGAAGCAGAAGGTCCCAGGTTCAATCCCCGGCATCTCCAAAAAAGGGTCCAGGCAAATAGGTGTGAAAAACCTCAGCTTGAGACCCTGGAGAGCCGCTGCCAGTCTGAGAAGACAATACTGACTTTGATGGACCCAGGGTCTGATTCAGTAGAAGGCAGCTTCATATGTTCATATGTTCATATTGTGCAGGGGGTTGGACTAGATGACCCTGGAGGTCCCTTCCAACTCTATGATTCTATGAACCGGAGGGGCCCAATGCAAAAGCCAGGCAAACGCAAGTCCAGGGCAACGGACGGCGACGATGAAGAGGCAGCAAAACAGCAGTAAGGAAGAAAGAGGGGGTGCGGAATCTCGAGCCGGAGGGCCAAACGCAAAACCCAGCGGGCGGCTTACGATGCTGGGGAAACGGAAGACGAACCATAGCAAGGAAGAAAGAGGGGAGGAGGCTGATTCCTGCGCAGAAAGGGGTCACAAGGAGCCGGGTGCAAGACAAAAGGGAAGAAGCCGTTTCCCCTCCAGCACTGCCATTTCCCACCCAGCCCTCCCTTCCCGAGCCCGGAGCATGCATGCAACGCACCTTCCCGCCTCTGCAGCCCCAGACGGAGGAGGGATCGGGTCCCCTGCGAGAAGCCCGGGAAGCCGCTGCTTCCCGCAAACTGCAAAAGATCCCCGCGCCCTCAGGCCTTGGGAGCTCCCCCACCTCCCCGGGAGACCCTTCCCGGGCCCGATCTCGGCTGGATCGGAGCCTCTGGGACAAAACGCAAATTGCAACGGGAGGGAGGGAGGGAGAGCGAAAACGAAAGAGGAAGCCGAGCTGCGGGTTCGAAAGCAGCGCCTCGCTGCGGGTCCGGGGGGGCCCCGATCCCGGCTCGGCGGGCTCCCCTCGCTCGACTGCCCCCAGGGCCGGAGAGGAGGGAGAAGGGAAAGGCGCCTGTGCCGGCGGCCTACCTCGCAGGGCTCCAGAGTAGGCGGCGATGATGGTCTTCATGGCTTCTCCGGCGCGGGGCAGAGCAGAAGAACCGCGGCTTCGGCTTCCTCGTTAGGGGGCCCGGCGCTCCCGATCCCCGCCAGCCTCCCGGCGAGGAGCCGCTCCGCATCCATTTATAGCCACCTGGCGCGGCCCGGGAGGGAAGGAGGCGGCCGGCCCGCGGCGGGGGGGGGGGGGGAGCGGGAGGCGGAGCCGGATTGTGATGCCAGCAAGGCCGCTCCATGGCCGGAGCCCGGGCGGGGAGGAGGCGGGGGGATCGGGCCCCTGGCTGCACGGCCCCGCCCGCCGGGAGGCTGCTTATCCCCACCCCCCCTTGACGGGGGGGGGGGCTTGCAAAACCGATTTTTTTTTTCCTTTTGGTTTGAAATGCATCATTAGCCTGATTGTAAAGAGGGTTCTTGCAACGGAGCTGCGGCTCCCCCGGGATCTGGAGAGGGGGTTCACATACTCTTAGGGGAGGTGGAAGGGTGCTAACAACGTATAAGAGCTGTCGGAGGGGGCTTCTGCAGTTCTGGCCTCGCTGGCGGACCTCCTGGTCGTGGCCCCTGGGTTTGGGCCACTGTGCCACACGGAGGGTTGGATTGGATGACCCATGGGCCTGATCCAACATGGCTTCTCTTATGTTCTTACGTGACGCAGAGTGTTGGACTGGATGGGCCCTTGGCCTGATCCAACATGGCTTCTCTTATGTTCTTATGTGACGCAGAGTGTTGGACTGGATGGGCCACAGGCCTGATCCAACATGGCTTCTCATGTTCTTATGTGACACAGAGTGTTGGACTGGATGGGCCATTGACCTGATCCAACATGGCTTCTCTTATGTTCTTATGTGACACAGAGTGTTGGACTGGATGGGCCATTGACCTGATCCAACATGGCTTCTCTTATGTTCTTATGTGACACAGAGTGTTGGACTGGATGGGCCATTGACCTGATCCAACATGGCTTCTCTTATGTTCTTATGTGACACAGAGTGTTGGACTGGATGGGCCATTGACCTGATCCAACATGGCTTCTCTTATGTTCTTATGTGACACAGAGTGTTGGACTGGATGGGCCACTGGCCTGCTCCAACATAGCTTCTCTTATGTTCTTATGTGACACAGAGTGTTGGACTGGATGGGCCACTGGCCTGATCCAACATGGCTTCTCTTATGTTCTTATGTGACACAGAGTGTTGGACTGGATGGGCCATTGGCCTGATCCAACATGGCTTCTCTTATGTTCTTATGTGACACAGAGTGTTGGACTGGAGGGCCCACTGCCTGATCCAACAGGGCTTCTCTTATGTTCTTATGTGACACAGAGTATTGGATTGGATGGGCCATTGGCATGATCCAACATGGCTTCTCTTATGTTCTTATGTGACACAGAGTGTTGGATTGGATGGGCCCTTGGCCTGATCCAACATGGCTTCTCTGATGTTCTTATGTGACACAGAGTGTTGGACTGGATGGGCCACTGGCCTGATCCAACATGGCTTCTCTTATGTTCTTATGTGACACAGAGTGTTGGACTGGATGGGCCACTGGCCTGATCCAGCAGGGCTTCTCTTATGTTCTTATGTGACACAGAGTGTTGGACTGGAGGGGCCACTGGCCTGATCCAACAGGGCTTCTCTTATGTTCTTATGTGACATAGAGTGTTGGACTGGATGGGCCATTGGCCTGATCCAACAGGGCTTCTCTTATGTTCTTATGTGACACAGAGTATTGGATTGGATGGGCCATTGGCATTATCCAACATGGCTTCTCTTATGTTCTTATGTGACACAGAGTGTTGGATTGGATGGGCCCTTGGCCTGATCCAACATGGCTTCTCTGATATTCTTATGTGACACAGAGGGTTGGATTGGATGGGCCCTTGGCCTGATCCAACATGGCTTCCTTTTATGTCTGGGCAGTAATGTTCTGTCTTCTTGGTTCTTGGGGGGAGGAAACAGTGGGAGGGCTTCTGGAATTTAGCCCCACTGGTGGACCCCTGGATGGCCCCTGGGTTTTGGCCCCTCTGTGACACAGAGTGCAGGACTGGAGGGACCATTGGCCTGATCCAACAGGGCTTCTCTTATGTTCTCATGTCTGAGATAGTGATGCTTTGTCTTCATGGTGCTTGGGGGGCAACAGTGGAAGGGCTTCTGGAGTTCTGGCCCTGCTGTTGGTCCTTGGGTTTTGGCCGCTGTGCAACATGGAGTGTTGGGTGGGTCCGAGTTCTTATCTGGGAGGAGCAGGTTTGATTCCCCACCTCCTCCACATGCAGCTGCTGGAGTGACCTTGGGTCAGCCACAGATCTTGCAGAGCTGTCCTTGAAAGAGGGGCAGCTCCTGCCAGAGCTCTTTCAGCCCCACCCACCTCACAGGGTGTCTGTTGTGGGGGAGGAAGATAAAGGAGATGGTAAGCCGCTCTGAGACGCTGAGATTCAGAGCGAAGGGCAGGATATGAATCCAGTTTCTTCTTAATGGGACATTTCGCCACATGAGTCAGCCGTGATTTCAGCTTCCAGCCTCCCGAGACCAGCCACAATTGCACCATCCGTCGGTGACCTTTGGAAGTGGTAGCTGGCAGAGTGGCACTTGCCCCTTGGTCGGATCCCTTCCAGACAAGGCCACCCACCACGCCCATGCTGTTTTTGGAAGCTGGCAACTGTTTGCAGACCCTTTTGGGAAACCAATCGACTGGCCTCAATTCAAAGGCAAGCAAAGGGGACGCAGGAGGACAAAGTCCAGCCGTCTTCTCCCCGCCCCGCCCCCCACGATGGCATTTAGGGACAGAGTTACATTTCCCAAACAGTCACTGAAAACTCCATTCCAATCAGATGATAATCGAAACAGCATTGTTCAGGGGGTTGGACTAGATGACCCTAGAGCTCCCTTCCAACTCTATGATTCTATGACTCTTATCTGGGAGAACCAGGTTTGATTCCCCACTCCTCCACTTGCAGTTGCTGGAATGGCCTTGGGTCAGCCAGAGCACTCTTATCTGGGAGAACCGGGTTTGATTCCCTACTCCTCCACTTGCATCTGCTGGAATGGTCTTGGGTCAGCCAGAGCTCTCTTATCTGGGAGAACCGGGTTTGATTCCCCACTCCTCCACTTGCAGCTGCTGGAATAGCCTTGGGTCAGCCAGAGCTCTCTTATCTGGGAGAACCGGGTTTGATTCCCTACTCCTCCACTTGCATCTGCTGGAATGGTCTTGGGTCAGCCAGAGCTCTCTTATCTGGGAGAACCGGGTTTGATTCCCCACTCCTCCACTTGCAGCTGCTGGAATGGCCTTGGGTCAGCCAGAGCTCTCTTATCTGGGAGAACCGGGATTGACTCTCCACTCCTCCACTGGCACCTCCTGGAATGGCCTTGGGTCAGCCAGAGCTCTCTTATCTGGGAGAACCGGGTTTGATTCCCCACTCCTCCACTTGCACCTGCTGGAATGGCCTTGGGTCAGCCAGAGCTCTCTTATCTGGGAGAACCGGGTTTGCTTCCCCTCTCCTCCACTTGCACTTGCTGGAATGGCCTTGGGTCAGCCAGAGCTCTCTTATCTGGGAGAACCGGGTTTGATTCCCCACTCCTCCACTTGCAGCTGCTGGAATGGCCTTGGGTCAGCCAAAGCTCTCTTATCTGGGAGAACTGGGTTTGCTTCCCCACTCCTCCACTTGCACTTGCTGGAATGGCCTTGGGTCAGCCAGAGCTCTCTTATCTGGGAGAACCGGGTTTGATTCCACACTCCTCCACTTGCTGCTGCTGGAATGGCCTTGGGTCAGCCAGAGCTCTCTTATCTGGGAGAACCGGGTTTGATTCCCCGCTCCTCCACTTGCACCTGCTGGAATGGCCTTGGGTCAGCCATAGCTCTCTTATCTGGGAAAACTGGGTTTGATTCCCCACTCCTCCACTTGCACCTGCTGGAATGGCCTTGGGTCAGCCATAGCTCTCTTATCTGGGAGAACTGGGTTTGATTCCCCACTCCTCCACTTGCACCTGCTGGAATGGCCTTGGGTCAGCCAGAGCTCTCTTATCTGGGAGAACCGGGTTTGATTCCCCACTCCTCCACTTGCACCTGCTGGAATGGCCTTGGGTCAGCCAGAGCTCTCTTATCTGGGAGAACTGGGTTTGATTCCCCACTCCTCCACTTGCACCTGCTGGAATGGCCTTGGGTCAGCCAGAGCTCTGGCAGAGGTTGTCTTTGAAAGGGCAGCTGCTGTGAGAGTCCTCTCAGCCCCACCCAGCTCACAGGTGTCTGTTGTTGGGCAGGAAGATAAAGGAGATTGTCAGCCGCTCTGAGACTCTGAGTGGAGGGCGGGATATAAACTCAATATCGTCGTCGTCTTCTACAAAGAAATGCCTTATCTGTGCCACTCGCTCATGGGCAGTCTCGTGAACGCCAGCTGTCCCCAAGGCAACCCAAGACCCACGCCAGGCCATCTGGCCTCACAAGGCCATGCAAGCCTGTGACATCTTTCAGCCGGTGGCCACACAATGCCAGCCTCCAGAATTGCTCCAAGAGAAGTGTCGTGGGTGCCAAAGACAGCCCCTGGGGACTTGTGTCCTGCTTTTGCGCACGCCCACAAAAGCCTAAATCCAGCAATGGCCAAGAGGGAATCTGTTTTTTTTTTATCTTCTGTTCTTGCCAGCGCTCCAATTGGCCCCTTTCATGTTTTCACAAAAAGGGTCAGGGAAGTGTCACCAGACAGTTACGACTGCTGTCCTTGACTCCTTGCAGGACTTCCATCGGGCAGCGAGAGGCAAAACCGGCCACCTTTTCCCATGGCTCATTTCCCTGACGTAGAGAGGCCAAGGGAGTCTCTCGAGCCCGCCCCGACTCCCCATCCGGAGGGCTGCTCTGTTGCAACGCAGACCAAATTCAGGACGTTTCAACAGACTGAAAGTCCTAACTCTGCCTTTTCCAACGTGCTCAGCGAGTTTCAAATTCGAGGCGCCTTCCAAGTTGGAGACAAATGTCTAAGGCAGGGTTCGCCGGACTTCTGACGGAGGAGGATGCTTTCTTCGGCGCGGAGCTCTGGAGGGGCATGCGTTGGCGTTGTGCAGAATGGCCAACGCCCATCACAAGCTCCGAGACAGAGATGCCGTCTGGCTCACCTTCGGTTGCAGGAGGCTGGCCATGGCACACCCCCGCTGCATTTTGCCTGACCTGGAGGGCGCAGGCTGAGGCTGGGGTGTCAAACTCATTTGGGGAGGGACGGTGGCTCAGTGGCAGAGCATCTGCTTGGTAAGCAGAAGGTCCCAGGTTCAATCCCTGGCATCCCTGGAGAGCCAGTTTGGTGTAGTGGTGAAGTGTGCGGACTCTTATCTGGGAGGACAGGGTTTGATTCCCCACTCCTCCACTTGCACCTGCTGGAATGGCCTTGGGTCAGCCATAGCTCTGGCAGAGGTTGTCCTTGAAAGGGAAGCTGCTGTGAGAGCCCTCTCCAGCCCCACCCACCTCACAGGGTGTCTGTTGTGGGGGAGGAAGGGAAAGGAGATTGTGAGCCGCTCTGAGACTCTTTGGAGTGGAGGGCGGGATATAAATCCAATATCTTCTTCTTCATCTTCATCTCCACTAAAAAAGGGTCCAGGCAAATAGGCGTGAAAAACCTCAGCTTGAGACCCTGGAGAGCTGCTGCCAGTCTTTTTAATAATAATAATAATAAATTTTATTTATATCCCGCCCTCCCCGCCTAGGCAGGCTCAGGGCGGCTGACAAAAGTTTGATAAAATTATACAATATAAAATATACAATATAAGGTAATTTAAAACAACATTTAAGTTATACATTGATTTAAAACAACAATCTAAAACCAGTTCCAAATGCCTGGATCATTCCATAGTTTAAACGGCGGTGATCTTCCTGATGTTATCTGTACACTTGTATTATGGCAGGGGTCACTAGATAAATCGTTGGTAATTAAACAGCCATCCTATCAAGTTCTACAAACGCCTGCTTGAAAAGGATGGTCTTACAGGCCCTGCGGAATTGGTCCAAATTCCGCAGGGCCCGTACCTCCTCCGGAAGTTGATTCCAAAGGCACGGGGCTATAACAGAGAAGGCCCGTCTGAGTAAACAATACTGACTTTGATGGACCAAGGGTCTGATTCAGTATAAGGCAGCTTCATATGTTCATATAAGGGCCGGATCTGACATTAATGAGACCTTGTTGGGCCAGGCCATGTCAGGTTGGGCTAGGCCGTGTGCGTACCTATGTAAGATTAGGTAGCAGATATATATATATTTTTTAAACTTAAAACACGCTTAAAACGGTAGCACTCGCTGGTCTTAAAGGTGCTTTTGTATTTCTCCCATGGGATCCAGGGAACTGGGCAAAGGAAGCTCCGGCTCTTTCCTTCCTTTCCCAGGGGACTGGGGGGAGGAAGCCTCAGCCAATAGAAGGAAGAGAGGCTTGGCTCAGTAGCTCTGCTGTGCAACTGAGAGAGCCTGGCAAAGCAAACTGTTCCTTCTCCTTTCCTTCCCAAGGGAGGAGCCTCAGCCAATGGAGAAAATAGAAGAAGAAGATATTGGATTTATATCCCGCCCTCCACTCCGAAGAGTCTCAGAGTGGCTCACAATCTCCTTTACCTCCCTCCCCCACAACAGACACCCTGTGAGGTAGATGAAGATATTGGATTTATATCCCGCCCTCCACTCCGAAGAGTCTCAGAGCGGCTCACAATCTCCTTTACCTTCCCCCCCTCCCACAACAGACACCCTGTGAGGTAGATGAAGATACTGGATTTATTTCCCGCCCTTCACTCCGAAGAGTCTCAGAGCGGCTCACAATCTCCTTTCCCTTCCTCCCCCACAACAGACACCCCGTGAGGTAGATGAAGATATTGGATTTATATCCCGCCCTCCACTCCGAAGAGTCTCAGAGCGGCTCACAATCTCCTTTCCCTTCCTCCCCCACAACAGACACCCTGTGAGGTAGATGAAGATATTGGATTTATATCCCGCCCTCCACTCCGAAGAGTCTCAGAGCGGCTCACAATCTCCTTTCCCTTCCTCCCCCACAACAGACACCCTGTGAGGTGGGTGGGGCTGGAGAGGGCTCTCACAGCAGTTGCCCTTTCAAGGACAACCTCTGCCAGAGCTATGGCTGACCCAAGGCCATGCTAGCAGGTGCAAGTGGAGGAGTGGGGAATCAAACCCGGTTCTCCCAGATAAGAGTCCGCGCACTTAACCACTACACCAAACTGGCTCTGGAGGAGTGGGGAATCAAACTAGAGACTTTGCTCTGCAGCTCCTGTACGATTGAGCAAGCCTGGCAAAGCAAGCTGTGATGCAGGAGGAAGCAAGAGAGATGGAGAAGGAAGCAGGTGACAGCCAGTTGCTCGGGGGCCTGATAGGAGCTCTCCAGGGACCTGATTTGGCCCCTGAAATGCATGTTTGACACCCCTAGGCTAGACTGATGTTGCCAAATCATGGAAGCCAAGCAGGGTCAGCTCCGGTTAGTTCTTGAATGGGAGATCGCCAAGGAAGTCTAGGGTTGCTGCGCAGAGGCAAGCAATGGCACACCACCTCTGTTCATCTCTTGTCGTGTCCTCAATGGCCCAAGCTAGCCCAGTCTCATAAGATATTGGAAGCTAGGCAGGATCAGCCCTGGTTAACACTTGGATGGGAACCAGGGTGTCAAACATGCGGTTCGGGGGCCGAATCAGCCCCCAAAAGGGTTTCCGTCAGGCCCCCAAACAACTGGCAGTCCTCGGCTTCCTTCTCCCTCTCTCTTGCTTCCCTCTGCATCACAGCTTGCTTTGCCAGGCTTGCTCAATCGCACAGGAGCTACGGAGCAAAGCCTCTGTCTTCTCCACTGGGGGAGGAACCCCGGGGGAGGAAGAGGGGAGGAATAGCTTGCTTTGCCAGGCTCTCTCAATTGCACAGGAGAGCTACTGAACCAAGCCTCCCTTCCTTCTAACGGCTGAGGCACCTCCCCCTCCTAGTCCCCTGGGGAAGGAAGGAAAGAGCCAGAGCTTCCATTGCCCAGTTCCCTCGATCACACAGGAGAGATACAAAGAAAGCTCCCCAGTTCTTGACAAAGGGATACCTGGATCCCGTGGGAGAAATATAAAGAAAGTACCTTTAAGACCAACGAGTGCTAATGTTTAGGATGTAATAAGGTTTTTTTTAAAAATCTTTGTGTTTTCCTATCTCTGCTACCTAATCATAAATAGGAACACACATGGCCCAGCCCAACAAGGTCTCATTTACATCATATTCGGCCCGCATAACAAATGAGTTCGACACCCCTGATTAAAGTCCGGAGATGTTATGCAGAGGCAGGCAACGGCAAACCGTTTCTGTCCGCCTCTTGCCTTGAACGCCTCATGGGGTTCGGTGTGATTAGGCTGTAATTCAACAGCACTTTCTGATAGGAAAGAAGAGGAGGAGAATTTGCTATTCTAATTCTGGGGCTGAAAGTGGGGGGGGGGGGAGGGTAAGTGGCCAGGTTGGATGAAGGTATCGCTTTACTCTGCTCTGGGAAGACCTCAGCTGGAGTCTTGTGTTCAGTTTTGGGCACCACGTTTTAAGAAGGATCTAGGCAAGCTGGAAGGGGTTCAGAGGAGGGCGACGAAGATGGTGAGGGGTCTGGAGACCAAGTCCTATGAAGAAAGGTTGAAGGAGCTGGGGATGTTTAGCCTGGAGAGGAGGCGGCTGAGAGGTGATAGGATCACCGTCTTCATGGACTTGAAGGGCTGTCCTATAGAGGATGAGGGGTCTGGAGACCGAGTCCAATGAGGAAAAGTTGAAGGAGCTGGGGATGTTTAGCCCGGAGAGGAGGCGGCTTAGAGGTGATAGGATCACCATCTTCAAGTACTTGAAGGGCTGTCCTATAGAGGATGAGGGGTCTGGAGGTCAAGTCCTATGAGGAAAGGCGAAAGGAGCTGGGGATATTTAGCCTGGAGAGGAGGCGGCTGAGAGGTGATAGGATCACCATCTTCATGGACTTGAAGGGCTGTCATCTAGAGGATGAGGGGTCTGGAGACCAAGTCCTATGAGGAAAGGTTGAAGGAGCTGGGGATGTTTAGCCCGGAGAGGAGGCGGCTTAGAGGTGATAGGATCACCATCTTCAAGTACTTGAAGGGCTGTCCTATAGAGGATGGCGTGGAATTGTTTTCTGTGGCCCCGGAAGGTAGGACCAGAACCAACTGGTTGAAATTAAATCAGAAGAGTTTCTGGCTCAACTTTAGGAAGAGCTTCCTGATCATTAGAACGATTCGTCAGTGGGACAGGCTTCCTCAGGAGGTGGTGGGCTCTCCTTCCTTGGAGGTTTTGAAACAAGCTACATGGCCCTCTGACACCTCCATGATCCTAGATGGCCATCTAAACTTCCATGATCAGAGGCTGTGGTAAGACCTCACCTAGAGTATTGGGTTCAGTTTTGGCCACATTTTAAGAAGGATCTAGACAAGCTGGAATGGGTCCAGAGGAAAGCGATGAAGATGGTGAGGGGTCTGGAGACCAAGTCCTATGAGGAAAGGTTGAAGGAGCTGGGCAGGTTTAGCCTGGAGAGGAAGTTGCTGAGAGGTGATAGGATCACTATCTTCAAGTACTTGAAGGGCCGTCCTGTAGACCATGGGGTGGAATTGCTTTCTGTGGCCCCAGAAAGTAGGATCAGAACCAATGGGTTGAAATTAAATCAAGAGAATTTCTGGCTCAACATGAGGAAGAACTTCCTGACAGTCAGAGCGATTCCTCAGCAGATTAGGCTTCCTTGGGAGGTGGTGGGCTCTCCTTCCTTGGAGGTTTTTCAACAGAGGCTAGAGGGCCATCTGACAGCGATGAAGATCCTGTGAATTTAGGGGGAGGTATCTGTGAGTTTAGAGTGGTTCCTCAGTGGAACAGGCTTCCTTGGGAGGTGGTGGGCTCTCCTTCCTTGGAGGTTTTTCAACGGAGGCTAGATGGCCATCTGACAGCAATGAAGATCCTGTGAATTTAGGGGAAGGTATCTGTGAGTTTAGAGCGCTTCCTCAGTGGAACAGGCTTCCTCGGGAGGTGGTGGGCTCTCCTTCCTTGGAGGTTTTTCAAAAGAGGCTAGATGGCCATCTGACAGCAATGAAGATCCTGTGAATTTAGGGGGAGGTATCTGTGAGTTTAGAGCGATTCCTCAGTGGAACAGGCTTCCTCGGGAGGTGGTGGGCTCTCCTTCCTTGGAGGTTTTTCAACAGAGGCTAGAGGGCCATCTGACAGCGATGAAGATCCTGTGAATTTAGGGGGAGGTATCTGTGAGTTTAGAGTGGTTCCTCAGTGGAACAGGCTTCCTTGGGAGGTGGTGGGCTCTCCTTCCTTGGAGGTTTTTCAACAGAGGCTAGATGGCCATCTGACAGCAACGAGGATCCTGTGAATTTAGGGGGAGGTGTTTGTGAGTTTCCTGCATTGTGCAGGGGGTTGGACTAGATGACCCTGGAGATCCCTTCCAGCTCTACGATTCTATGAGTCTAAGGGCAGGAGCAGCAGGGAGGGACAGAGGTTGCCAAGACAAAGATCGGCCACCTACGGCAACTGCTTTACCCAGACTCCCAAGGGAGCCGTCACGTCACCAGTCCTTGAGGCAGGGGTCATTTTGTGGTTATGCGTGTAGACTCTTATGTGGGAGAACCGGGTTTGATTCCCCACTCGCACCTGCTGGAATGGCCTTGAGCCAGCCATAGCTCTAGCAGGGGTTGTCCTTGAAAGGGTAGGTTCTGGGAGAGCTCTCTCAGCCCAACCCACCTCACAGGGTGTCCGTTGGGGCGGGGGGTGGGGGGAGATGAAAGAGCTTGTGAGCCGCTCTGAGATTCGGAGTGGAGGGTGGGATATAAATCCAGTATCTTCTTATCGTCTACATTTTGTAGAAAAAGAGGTGCCGGAGCTCATTAGCGCCACTCCTCTGCGTCACTCCTTTGCCTATGCCACCCACCTCTGATATCACCGGATGGTGTACTCAATTCTATCAGCTCAGCATTGGCAGACTGGGTCTAAAAATATTGGTTGCCAGGAGACTAAGGAAGGAGAGCCCACCACCTCCCGAGGAAGCCTGTTCCACTGAGGAACCGCTCTGACTGTCAGGAAGTCCTTTCACATGTTGAAATAAACGTTATTTATTTCCTATAAAAATTAAACGATCGCCTTATAAGAAATAAATAACGTTTTCAAAAAGTGGGGAAAAGGTGCAATGAAAACTTTTGCGAAATGAATGCCTATATATGTTTAGCAATTACTGTGTTATAGACATTGTGCATTTTACGAGCAGCACGGGGTGGATATTAAATGTCAATACAGACTTGCGTTTTCTCCGGGGGAGCTGATCTCGGCCAGCTGGAGCTCCCGTTGTAAAAACGGCAGATCCCCAGGCCCCACCTGGAGGCTGGCAACCCTAAATACAATATAAATTTTAGTTGCATTCCAGTAATAACACTGGGACTTCTATTATATTTTTAAGCTACTAAAAGGACATTAACATTTTTAACATATTGTCTAATGTTTAAGGGAGCCCACTTCATCAGGCGCCCACTTGCCATCGGGCAATGCTGCCACCCCGGCCAGTCCGCCACTGCAGCTCAGCATTTACCTTAAAAGGCTTCTTGAATTTATAATTGTCATCATAAAACCTTCCTCCCGTCACACTTTTTTTCCAATTCCTTTCTTCTGTGTGGCCAAAGTGGCAGGAGGAAGATTTCCCTCTGTCTGCTGCTGTGTTTGGGTTATTTCCCCATTTTTTGTGGGGAGACACTTTTAGAAAGACATGTCACATTCTGGTTTATTGGTTTTATTATCCGTTTTATTGGTTTCCCACGCAAATGCTATCCAGACCCGATGTTCTTTCAATTTATTACTTTCACAGTTTTGCCACTGGATTCTAACTTTGCATCCCTAACCACTGCCCACGAGCTCTAAGTAGTTCCACTCGCTGTACCCCCATCCCATTGTCCGAAGAAGAAGAAAATGATGATATTGGATTTATATCCCGCCCGTCACTCCGAAGAGTCTCAGAGCAGCTCACAATATCCTTTACCTTCCCCCCCCTCAACAGACACCCTGTGAGGTAGATGAAGACATTGGATTTATATCCCGCCCTCCACTCCGAAGAGTCTCAGAGCGGCTCACAATCTCCTTTCCCTCCCCCCCCCCCTCAACAGACACCCTGTGAGGTACATGAAGATATTGGATTTATATCCCGCCCTCCACTCCGAAGAGTCTCAGAGCGGCTCACAATCTCTTTTACCTTCCACCCCCACAAAAGACACCCTGTGAGGTAGGTGAAGATATTGGATTTATATCCCGCCCTCCATTCCAAAGAGTCTCAGAGCGGCTCACAATCTCCTTTCCCTTCCTCCCCCACAACAGACATCCTGTGAGGTAGGTGAAGATATTGGATTTATATCCCGCCCTCCATTCCGAAGAGTCTCAGAGCGGCTCACAATCTCCTTTCCCTTCCTCCCCCACAACAGACATCCTGTGAGGTAGATGAAGATATTGGATTTATATCCCGCCCTCCACTCCGAAGAGTCTCAGAGCAGCTCACAATCTCTTTTACCTTCCACCCCCACAACAGACATCCTGTGAGGTAGATGAAGATATTGGATTTATACCCCGCCCTCCACTCCGAAGAGTCTCAGAGCGGCTCACAATCTCCTTTCTCTTCCCCTCCCCCTCACAACAGACACCCTGTGAGGTAGATGAAGATATTGGATTTATATCCTGCCCTCCATTCCGAAGAGTCTCAGAGCGGCTCACAATCTCCTTTCCCTTCCTCCCCCACAACAGACACCCTGTGACGTAGATGAAGATATTGGATTTATATCCCGCCCTCCACTCCAAAGAGTCTCAGAGGGGCTCACAATCTCTTTTCCCTTCCTCCCCTACAACAGACACCCTGTGAGGTAGATGAAGATATTGGACATTTGCTGCCCTCCACTCCAAAGAGTCTCAGAGCAGCTCACAATCTCCTTTATCTCCCTCCCCCACAACAGACACCCTGTGAGGTGGGTAGGGCTGACCCAAGGCCATTCCAGCAGCTGCAAGTAGAGGAGCAGGGAATCAAACCCGGTTCTCCCAGAAAAGAGAGCTCTGGCTGACCCAAGGCCATTCCAGCAGGTGCAAGTGGAGGAGTGGGGAATCAAACCCGGTTCTCCCAGATAAGAGGGCTCTGGCTGACCCAAGGCCATTCCAGCAGGTGCAAGTGGAGGAGTGGGGAATCAACCCCGGTTCTCCTAGATAAGAGAGCTATGGCTGACCCAAGGCCATTCCAGCAGCTGCAAGTGGAGGAGTGGGGAATCAAACCCGGTTCTCCCAGATAAGAGAGCTCTGGCTGACCCAAGGCCATTCCAGCAACTGCAAGTGGAGGAGTGGGGAATCAAACCCGGTTCTCCCAGATAAGAGAGCTCTGGCTGACCCAAGGCCATTCCAGCAGCTGCAAGTGGAGGAGTGGGGAATCAAGCCTGGTTCTCCCAGATAAGAGAGCTCTGGCTGACCCAAGGCCATTCCAGCAGCTGCAAGTGGAGGAGTGGGGAATCAAGCCTGGTTCTCCCAGATAAGAGAGCTCTGGCTGACCCAAGGCCATTCCAGCAGCTGCAAGTCGAGGAGTGGGGAATCAAACCCGGTTCTCCCAGATAAGAGAGCTCTGGCTGACCCAAGGCCATTCCAGCAACTGCAAGTGGAGGAGTGGGGAATCAAGCCTGGTTCTCCCAGATAAGAGAGCTCTGGCTGACCCAAGGCCATTCCAGCAGCTGCAAGTCGAGGAGTGGGGAATCAAATCCGGTTCTCCCAGATAAGAGAGCTCTGGCTGACCAAGGCCATTCCAGCAGCTGCAAGTGGAGGAGTGGAGAATCAAACCCGGTCCTCCCAGATAAGAGTCCGCACACTTAACCACAGAACCAAACTGGGGGCGTGGCAAAGCCCCTGGTGGCTGGCTGGCTGCCCGCTCTCCTAATCCAGGGATTGTTATGCAGCTGCACCTCCTATTCAATGGACAAGGTAGGAGGGGAGGAGAAGGGGGAACCCTCAGAAAGGTTCAGGAGCTGTGCTTCTATGAGCTCCTGCTGAATCTTAAGCCTGAAGCCCAGAATCAAGTATTATTGTGGGGGAGGGGTTAAGAAAGAAAGAGCACAATAAAATTGAGGTTCCGGAGCTCCGCTCCTGCTCAAAGGTAAACGAGATGAAGCAGGATTGCCTTGGAGAGTCGGTGGGTTAGGCCAACTCCTGCCTTGTAGAATTAGGTGCCGGGAACGCAGTAAAAGGTCGTTTGGAGTTGTTTGTGAAGAGAGCCACAGTGTTCCAGGCGCAGAGAGTTAACCGCGCTGAGGATGACGTCTTCCTCTGGCCTGCGCCCTTTGACCCGGGAGCCCTTTCCTCTATAATCCCAGCTGTGTGATAATGCACGGAGAAAGCGAGTGTGCAAGAGGGCATTGCTGCTACTGCAGAAGCCCCCCCCCCCGAGTTAAACAGCAGCAGTGAAAATATTCAGGGGCTCCAGTAGGTTTGCCAGTCCCCAGGTGGGGGCAGGGGATCCCCCGGTTTGGAGGCCCTCCCCCCACTTCAGGGTCATCAGAAAGTGTGTGTGTGGAGGGGGAAGCCAGTTTGGTGTAATGTTAAGTGTGCGGACTCTTATCTGGAAGAACCGGGTTTGATTCCCCACTCCTCCACTTGCACCTGCTGGAATGGCCTTGGGTCAGCCAGAGCTCTGGCAGAGGTTGTCCTTGAAAGGGCAGCTGCTGTGAGAGCCCTCTCCAGCCCCACCCACCTCACAGGGTGTCTGTTGTGGGGGAGGAAGGTAAAGGAGATTGTGAGCCGCTCTGAGACTCTTCAGAGTGGAGGGCGGGATATAAATCCAATATCTTCATCTACCTCACAGGGTGTCTGTTGTGGGGGAGGGAGGTAAAGGAGATTGTAGGCCGCTCTGAGACTGTGTCCTTGAAAGGGCAGCTGCTGTCACAGCCCACTCCAGCCCCACCCACCTCACAGAGTGTCTGTTGTGGGGGAGGAAGGGAAAGGAGATTGTGAGCCGCTCTGAGACTCTTCGGAGTGGAGGGCGGGATATAAATCCAATATCTTCATCTATTTCACAGGGTGTCTGTTGTGGGGGAGGAAGGTAAAGGAGATTGTAGGCCGCTCTGAGACTGTGTCCTTGAAAGGGCAGCTGCTGTGAGAGCCCTCTCCAGCCCCACCCACCTCACAGGGTGTCTGTTGTGGGGGGGGGGGAGGGAAAGGAGATTGTGAGCCACTCTGAGACTCTTCGGAGTGGAGGGCGGGATATAAATCCAATATCATCATCTCTTCTTCTCCTAGGCACTCCATTATAACCTAAGGAGACCGATACCTCTAGGGAATAATGGATAATCACTCTGCCAGTCTGCAGGGCTCCAGGGGGACTGCTTTTACGAGATAAAGACAGCAAATTTGCAGCATAGCATCTGGTGTCTCTCCTCAAAACGCCCTCCAAGTCTGGAAAAGATTGGACGAGGGGTCAAGTTCTATGAGCCCCCAAAGAAGGTGCCCTGTCCTTTGTGATGTCCAATGGAGGGAAGGCATTTAAAGGTGTGCGGTCCCTTTAAATGGGATGGCCATTAAGTCATGCTTGTCACACCCTTGCTCCTGGCTCCACCCCCAGTCTTTCCTAGCTCCACCCCCAAAGTCCCCAGATATTTCTTGAATTGGACCTGACAACCCTAGGCTCAAGCCGGCCTCAAAAGAGGGCTTATGGCTCTTTGAGAGGGTTGCCAAGTCTCCAGGTGGGAGACGGAGATCTTCTGGAACTGCTGCTCGTCTCCATGGCAAAGAGCTCAGCTCCCCTGGAGAACATGGCCGCTTTGGAAGGTGGACTCTACGGCAGGGGTGGCCAACGGTAGCGCTGCAGGTATTTTTTTGCCTACAGCTCCCATCAGCCCCAGCCGTCAGCCATGCTGGCTGGGGCTGATGGGAGTTGTAGGCAAAAAAACATCTGGAGAGCTACCGCTGGCCACCCCTGCTCTAGGGCATGATCAGGGCCTTTTTCGTAGCAGGAACACCTTTGCATATTAGGCCACGCCTCCCTGATGTAGCCAATCCTCCTGCAGCTTACAGGAGGCCCGGGAAGAAGAGCCCTATAAACTCTTGAAGGATTGGCTACATCAGGGGTGTGTGGCCTATTATGCAAAGGAGCCCTGTAAGCTCTTGGAGGATTGGCGACATCAGGGGGTGTGGCCTATTATGCAAAGGAGCCCTGTAAGCTCTTGGAGGATTGGCGACATCAGGGGGTGTGGCCTATTATGCAAAGGAGCCCTGTAAGCTCTTGGAGGATTGGCGACATCAGGGGGTGTGGCCTATTATGCAAAAGAGCCCTGTAAGCTCTTGAAGGATTGGCGACATCGGGTGTGTGGCCTATTATGCAAAGGAGCCCTGTAAGCTCTTGGAGGATTGGCGACATCAGGGGGTGTGGCCTATTATGCAAAGGCGCCCTGTAAGCTCTTGGAGGATTGGCTACATCAGGGGTGTGTGGCCTATTATGCAAAGGAGCCCTGTAAGCTCTTGGAGGATTGGCGACATCAGGGGGTGTGGCCTATTATGCAAAGGAGCCCTGTAAGCTCTTGGAGGATTGGCGACATCAGGGGGTGTGGCCTATTATGCAAAGGCGCCCTGTAAGCTCTTGGAGGATTGGCTACATCAGGGGTGTGTGGCCTATTATGCAAAGGAGCCCTGTAAGCTCTTGAAGGATTGGCGACATCAGGGGTGTGTGGCCTATTATGCAAAGGAGCCCTGTAAGCTCTTGGAGGATTGGCGACATCAGGGGGTGTGGCCTATTATGCAAAGGAGCCCTGTAAGCTCTTGGAGGATTGGCGACATCAGGGGGTGTGGCCTATTATGCAAAGGAGCCCTGTAAGCTCTTGGAGGATTGGCGACATCAGGGGGTGTGGCCTATTATGCAAAGGCGCCCTGTAAGCTCTTGGAGGATTGGCTACATCAGGGGTGTGTGGCCTATTATGCAAAGGAGCCCTGTAAGCTCTTGGAGGATTGGCGACATCAGGGGGTGTGGCCTATTATGCAAAGGAGCCCTGTAAGCTCTTGGAGGATTGGCGACATCAGGGGGTGTGGCCTATTATGCAAAGGAGCCCTGTAAGCTCTTGGAGGATTGGTGATATCAGGGGGTGTGGCCTATTATGCAAAAGAGCCCTGTAAGCTCTTGAAGGATTGGCTACATCAGGGGGTGTGGCCTATTATGCAAAAGAGCCCTGTAAGCTCTTGAAGGATTGGCGACATCAGGGGTGTGTGGCCTATTATGCAAAGGAGCCCTGTAAGCTCTTGGAGGATTGGCGACATCAGGGGGTGTGGCCTATTATGCAAAGGCGCCCTGTAAGCTCTTGGAGGATTGGCTACATCAGGGGTGTGTGGCCTATTATGCAAAGGAGCCCTGTAAGCTCTTGGAGGATTGGCGACATCAGGGGGTGTGGCCTATTATGCAAAGGAGCCCTGTAAGCTCTTGGAGGATTGGCAACATCAGGGGGTGTGGCCTATTATGCAAAGGAGCCCTGTAAGCTCTTGGAGGATTGGCGACATCAGGGGGTGTGGCCTATTATGCAAAGGAGCCCTGTAAGCTCTTGGAGGATTGGTGACATCAGGGGGTGTGGCCTATTATGCAAAGGAGCCCTGTAAGCTCTTGGAGGATTGGCGACATCAGGGGTGTGTGGCCTATTATGCAAAGGAGCCCTGTAAGCTCTTGGAGGATTGGCGACATCAGGGGGTGTGGCCTATTATGCAAAGGCGCCCTGTAAGCTCTTGGAGGATTGGCTACATCAGGGGTGTGTGGCCTATTATGCAAAGGAGCCCTGTAAGCTCTTGGAGGATTGGCGACATCAGGGTGTGTGGCCTATTATGCAAAGGCGCCCTGTAAGCTCTTGGAGGATTGGCGACATCAGGGGGTGTGGCCTATTATGCAAAGGAGCCCTGTAAGCTCTTGGAGGATTGGTGACATCAGGGGGTGTGGCCTATTATGCAAAGGAGCCCTGTAAGCTCTTGGAGGATTGGCAACATCAGGGGGGCGTGGCCTGATGCAAAGGAGTTCCGGCTACACAAAAATCCCTGGTTACAATACCCCCATTGAAGCCCCTCCCCTCCTCAAACCCCTCCCTCCCTGGGCTCCTCCCCCCCAAAATCTCCAGGAATTTCACAAACCCCAGCTGGCAACCCAGTTTATAAGGATAATCCAAGTTGCAAAGCATGTGGAGTTTCTGTCCTCAGTGTTACTTTAGTACAGGTGGGTATCTGACCCGGTTTGGAACCTCCAGGGCATGTATCTACCAAACAGGGTTGCCACTTTCCAGGTGGGGCCTGGAGATTCCCCTGGAATTGCACCTGACCCCCAGAATACAGCGATCCGTTCTGGGGGCTCCCTAGCATTCAACCCCACTGAGATCTCTCCCTTTCCCAAACCCCTAAGAACATGAGAAGTCCTGTTGGAGAAGAACATGAGAAGTCCTGTTGGAGAAGTCCTGTCAGGCCAATGGACCATCCAGTCCAACACCGTCACAGTGGCCAAAACTCAGATGCCTTCAGGAAGTCCATCAGTGGGGCCAGGACACTAGAAGCACCCCCCCACCACCACCACACACCAAGACTACAAAGCATCACTTGCCCCAGTCAGAGAGTTCCATCTATACTTGGGGTGGCCATTCAGATAGCCGGGAAATGTGCCCTACGTACGTCAAACTCATTTGTTACGAGGGCCGAATCTGACATAAATGAGGCCTCGTTGGGCCAGACCATGCCGGGAAGGACAGGATAATAGGATATCTTTCACATGTATTGTGTGGCTCTCAGAGCCTCCACATTTGTCTCTTTAAATCACTTCTCCAAGCTAAGCTGCCAGAGGCTTGGAGAATGCATTTAAAGATAAAGTTGCTTTCTTCCCACCTCTCCCTCCCTCCCCCCATCTATTTGCCTGCCTGCCTCCCTTCCTTCTCGTCTTGTGGCTCTCAAACACCTGACTTTACTCTATGTGGCTCTTACATTAAGCAAGTTTGGCCACCGTTGATCTATACCTTGGGGCTGACAGCCACTGATGGACCTCTACTCCAGATGTTGATCCAATCCCCTCTTGAAGCTGTCCACGCTCGTAGCTGCCACCACCTCCTGCGGCAGTGAATTCCATCCATCTCCATCAAAATCTCTAGGAATTTCTTGACGGATGGTGCAATCACATCAGAGACTAGCTGCGGCAGTATCCTGGTTCTGAAACAGTCGGTTCCCTTTGATCCGTGCCCCAGAGTTCACATAGTTCCTTCCCTGCTGCTGGGAGAGCCATGAGCTGCCCTCGGGCAAGACCGCTCATGCACATGGGGAGAGAGGGCTCATCACGCAGAAGCCATTCAGAGAGCCAGGAAATGTGAGCAGGGGTGTCAAACTCATTTCTTACGAGGGCCGGATCTGGCATAAATGAGGCCTTGTTGGGCCAGACCATGTTGGGACGGGACAGGCGTGTTCCTATTTAAGATTAGGAAGCAGAGATATAAACTTTACGAAAGACACAAAAAATGCAGTTAAAGATAACGAGAGCCAGTTCGGTGTAGTGGTTAAGTGTGCGGACTCTTATCTGGGAGAACCAGGTTTGATACCTGCTGGAATGGCCTTGGGTCAGCCAGAGCTCTCTTATCTGGGAGAACGGGTTTGATTCCCCCCTCCTCCACTTGCAGCTGCTGGAATGGCCTTGGGTCAGCCAGAGCTCTCTTATCTGAGAGAACCGGGTTTGATTCCCCCCTCCTCCACTTGCAGCTGCTGGAATGGCCTTGGGTCAGCCAGAGCTCTCTTATCTGAGAGAACCGGGTTTGATTCCCCACTCCTGCACATGCAGCTGCTGGAATGGTCTTGGGTCAGCCAGAGCTCTCTTATCTGGGAGAACCGGGTTTGATTCCCCACTCCTCCACTTGCAGCTGCTGGAAGGGCCTTGGGTCAGCCATAGCTCTCTTATCTGGGAGAACCGGGTTTGATTCCCCCACTCCTCCACTTGCAGCTGCTGGAATGGTCTTGGGTCAGCCAGAGCTCTCTTATCTGGGAGAACCAGGTTTGATTCCCCACTCCTCCATTTGCAGCTGCTAGCATGGCCTTGGGTCAGCCATAGCTCTGGCAGAGGTTGTCCTTGAAAGGGCAGCTGCTGTGAGAGCCCTCACCAGCCCCACCCATCTTACAGGGTGTCTGTTGTGGGGGAGGAAGGTAAAGGAGATTGTGAGCCACTCTGAGACTCTTCGGAGTGGAGGGTGGGATATAAATCCAATATCTTCTTTTTTTAAAAAAACAAACCTTAAAATAAAACATGCTTGAAACATTAGCACTCATTGGTCTTAAAGGTGCTTTCTTTATATTTCTCCCACAGGATCCAGGGAACTGGGCAAAGGAAGCTCTGGCTCTTTCCTTCCTTCCCCAGGGGACCAGGAGGGGGAGGAGCCTCAGCCAATAGAAGGAAGAGAGGTTTGGCTCAGTAGCTCGGCTGTGCGATTGAGAGAACCTAGCAAAGCGAGCTCTTCCTCCCCACGGGAGGAGCCTCAGCCAGTGGAGAAAAGAGAGGTTTTGCTCTGTAGCGCCTGTACGATCTTGAGCAAAGCAAGCTGTTACACAGAAGTAAGCAAGCGAGAGGGAGAAGGAAGCAGATGACAGCCAGTTGCTCAGGGGCCTGATAGGAGCCTTCCAGGGGCCTGATTCGGCCCCCGGGGTCGCATGTTTGACACCATCGTCTTAGAGGTTTGCTACTGGTAAGTTCCTGGTAGCCATTTAATCTGATCCCAGCCCGTCCTCAAGACGAAGTACCTACGGGCAGGACTCAGATGTGCATGCGTGATCGTGCACATTAAATCCGGATGCGAGGCGTGGCTCGGTCGGGCCAAATCCCTTGTGCGATGATCGCATCCCGAGAGTTGTTGGGGAAACTCCCAAAGCACCCAAAGCCAGCACCGCAAGCGAAGAGAACTGCCCTCCCTGCAGTGCTAGCTGTCTGCTTACAAGGAGTTGGGGTTTTTTCTTTTAATGCAAAAGAGCAGTCAGAGCTGGAGCTGGCTATCTGCCTAGGGCTGCCAATACCAGGTTGGGAAATTCCTGGAGATTTGGGGGGGGGCTGCCTGGGGAGGGTGCGGTTTGTGGAGGGGAGGGGGTTCAGTGGGGGATAATGCCATCGATTCCGCTTTCCAAAGCAGCCATTTCCCCCCCGGGGGGGGGGGGGACTAAACTTTGCTATCTGAAAATCCACTGTGATAGCAGATCTCCAGGTGCCACCGGGAGGTTGGCAACCCTAGTGTGAGCATTTTTCCCTGCCCACTTCCTCCTCCTGCCCCCCCACCACTGTTTACCACATTCCTTAAAGGCACAAACCTTTGCCTTTCATAGTTAATGACTTACAGGTTCAAGATATCCTCATCTGCCCTCAACATAAGAACATAAGAGAAGCCATGTTGGATCAGGCCAACGGCCCATCAAGTCCAACACTCTGTGTCACACAGTGGCAAAAAAAAATTTTATATACACACATACACTGTGGCTAATAGCCACTGATGGACCTGTGCTCCATATTTTTATCTAAACCCCTCTTGAAGGTGGCTATACTTGTGGCCGCCACCACCTCCTGTGGCAGTGAATTCCACATGTTAATCACCCTTTGGGTGAAGAAGTACTTCCTTTTATCCGTTTTAACCTGTCTGCTCAGCAATTTCATCGAATGCCCACGAGTTCTTGTATTGTGAGAAAGGGAGAAAAGTACAGTTTCATTAAGGACAAAAGGCACTCAAACTGGTAGAAGCCAGAGGAGACTGTATTTACATGTCCTTGCACTGCCTCATGGGAAGTGTAGTTTTTTAAAAAAGCCATTGTAGGTCACTGAAATGACGCCTCCTAGTCTGTACAGCGAGGATGCCAAATCTTCATTAAGGACAAAGGCAATCAAACTGGTAGGAGCCAGAGGAGACTGTATTTACGTCCTTGCACTGCCACATGGGAAGTGTAGTTTTTAAAAAAGCCATGGTAGGTCACTGAAATGACGCCTCCTAGTCTGTACAACGAGGATGCCAACTCTTCATTAAGGACAAAGGCAATCAAACTGGTAGAAGCCAGAGGAGACTGTATTTACATGTCCTTGCACTGCCTCATGGGAAGTGTAGTTTTTTAAAAAAGCCATTGTAGGTCACTGAAATGACACCTCCTAGTCTGTACAGCGAGGATGCCAAATCTTCATTAAGGACAAAGGCAATCAAACTGGTAGGTGCCGGAGGAGACTGTATTTACGTCCTTGCACTGCCACATGGGAAGTGTAGTTTTTAAAAAAGCCATTGTAGGTCACTGAAATGACGCCTCCTAGTCTGTACAGCGAGGATGCCAACTCTTCATTAAGGACAAAGGCAATCAAACTGGTAGGTGCCGGAGGAGACTGTATTTACATGTCCTTGCACTGCCACATGGGAAGTGTAGTTTTTAAAAAAGCCATTGTAGGTCACTGAAATGACTCCTAGTCTGTACAGCAAGGATGCCAGCTCTTCATTAAGGACAAAGGCAATCAAACTGGTAGGCGCCAGAGGAGACTGTATTTACATGTCCTTGCACTGCCACATGGGAAGTGTAATTTTTTTAAAAGCCATTGTAGGTCACTGAAATGACGCCTCCTAGTCTATACAGCGAGGATGCCAACTCTTCATTAAGGACAAAGGCAATCAAACTGGTAGGCGCCAGAGGAGACTGTATTTACATGTCCTTGCACTGCCACATGGGAAGTGTAGTTTTTAAAAAAGCCATTGTAGGTCACTGAAATGACGCCTCCTAGTCTGTACAGTGAGGATGCCAACTCTTCATTAAGGACAAAGGCAATCAAACTGGTAGGAGCCAGAAGAGACTGTATTTACATGTCCTTGCACTGCCTCGTGGGAAGTGTAGTTTCTTAAAAAGCCATTGTAAAAGCCATTGTAGGTCACTGAAATGATGCCTCCTGGTTTGCACAGCAGGGTGCTCAGCTCTGGTTTGGGAATTTCCTGGAGATTTGAGGGATGGAGCCTTGGGAAGGCAAGATTTCAACAGGGGAAGCACTTTAGAAGAGGCAACTGGCATACCTGGGTCCCCGAAGTGGTGAGTACCTGGCTGTTGTCCACTATTGCGACACTGTGGCGGTGGCCATTCTGTTACTGAGGAAGTTTTCCTTGGCGCAGCACCGCCGACTGGCACACTCGAGCTATGTGTCCGGCCTTCCCGCATGTATGGCAGGTTGTGCTCCTGAACTTGCACGTGCGCCGCTTGCGTGGCTCCCCACAGGTGGCGCAAGTCTTGGGGGTGGTCAATTCCGTCGCTCGTGGCCTTGGCTTTTGTTGGCCCGCCTGGTGCAGCTTGAGGCTATCATCCCCATCGGAGTCGTCTGATTCTGCGGCTGGTCGCTATCTGTAGGGCCTTCTCCAAAGTCGGCTTTGATTCCATCGTGTTAAGAACATAAGAACATAAGAGAAGTCATGTCGGATCAGGCCAGTGGCCCATCCAGTCCAACACTCTGAGTCACATAAGAGAAGCCCTGTTGGATCAGGCCAATGACCCATCCAGTCCAACACTCTGTGTCACATAAGAACATCAGAGAAGCAATGTTTGATCAGGCCAATGGCCCCTCCAGTCCAACACTCTGTGTCACATAAGAGAAGCCATGTTGGATCAGGCCAATGGCCCATTCAGTCCAACACTCTGTGTCACATAAGAACATAAGAGAAGCCATGTTGGATCAGGCCAATGGCACATCCAGTCTAACTCTCTGTGTCACATAAGAACATAAGAGAAGCCCTGTTGGATCAGGCCAATGGCCCATCCAGTCCAACAATCTGAGTCACATAAGAACATAAGAGAAGCAATGTTGGATCAGGCCAATGGCCCATCCAGTCCAACACTCTGTGTCACACAGTTGCCAAAAACATTGTGTGTGTATACACACACACACACACACACATATATATACACACACACACACAATGTGGCTAATAGCCACTGATGGACCTCTACTCTATATTTTTATCCAATCCGCTCTTGAAGCTGGCTATGCTTGTAGCCACCACCACCTCCTGTGGCAGCGAATTCCACATGTTAATCACCCTTTGGGTGAATGAGGACTTCCTTCTATCTGTTTTAACCTGACTGCTCAGCAATTTCATTGAATGCCCATGAGTTCTTGGATTGTGAGCAAGGGAGAAAAGTACCTTCTCTATCCCATACCTAATCTTGTAAACCTCTATCATGTCACCCCTCAGTCGACATTTCTCCAAGCTGAAGAGCCCCAACCGTTTTAACCTTTCTTCATAGGGAAAGTGTTCCAAACCTTTAATCATTCTAGTTGCCCTTTTCTGCACTTTTTCCAGTGCTAGAATATCCTTTTTGAGGTGCGGTGATCGGCCTAGAAGTTAGTCTGAAGAAGACAGAAGTTCTCCACCAGCCTGCACCCCAGGAAGATTATCACCCTCCCTGCATCACTTTGGGTGAATCAGTTCTGAAGACAGTCCAGCAATTCAGCTACCTGGGGTGCATCATCTCCTCAGATGCCAAGATCGACAAGGAGATTGACAACAGGCTGGCAAAGGCAAACCGTGCATTTGGCCGACTGCACAAAAGAGTGTGGAGCAACAAGCATCTGAAAAAAGGCACAAAGATAAATGTTTACAAAGCGGTTGTGATGACAACCCTCATCTACGGCTCCGAATCGTGGGTTTTATACCGTCATCACCTGCGACTCCTTGAGCGCTTTCATCAGCGCTGCCTTCGCACCATCCTCATCATCCACTGGAGTGACTTTGTGACCAACACTGAAGTCCTCAAGAGGGCGGAGGTTACAAGCATCGAGGCACTGCTGTTGAAGACACAGCTGCGCTGGGCCGGGCATATTTCTAGGATGGAAAACCACTGCCTTCCCAAGATTGCCCTGTATGGCGAACTTTCCACCAGCCATCGAAATAGAGGGGCACCAAAGAAGAGGTACAAGGACTCCTTGAAGAAATCCCTTGGCACCTGTCGCATCAACCATCACCAGTGGTCTGACCTAGCCTCAGATCGCAAAGCATGGAGGCACACCATCCACCAGGCTGTCTCTTCCTTTGAGAACGCGCGCATAGCTGGTCTTGAGGACAAAAGGAGATTGAGGAAGAATCGCACTGCTACAGCACCAACCCTAAATCAGACTTTTCCCTGCAGCCACTGTGGCCGGACCTGCCTGTCCCGCATTGGTCTTGTCAGCCACCAGCGAGCCTGCAGCAGACGTGGACTACTGCACCCTTCTTAAATCTTCGTTCACGAAGTCAAGCCGAGAGAATATCCTTTTTGAGGTGCAGTGACCAGAATTGCACACGGTATTCTTACGTACCTTCCTGTCCCTGAGGCCGTGAGTGAACTTAACGAGCAGGGTCTCTTCCAACTGTGCGCCATACTCTGCCTTTTTGCCCAAGTCTCGCAGGCGGGCTAGGAAGCTCGCTACGGTCTCATTCGGCTCCTGGAAGCTGTCGAGGAACTATAGCTTCCGGGTGAGGAAAGTAGGCTTCGGGACGAAATGGCCGGTCAGCACCTCGATGATCTTGTCGAAGGAAGACGCCACAAACATAAGAGAAGCCATGGTGGATCAGAGAAACATAAGAGAAGCCATGGTGGATCAGGCCAGTGGCCCATCCAGTCCAACACTCTGTGTCACATAAGAACCAAAGAGAAGCCATGTTGGATCAGGCCAATGGCCCATCCAGTGCAACACTCTGTGTCACATAAGAACATCAGAAAAGCCATGTTGGATCAGGCCAAAGGCCCATCCAGTCCAACACTCTGTGTCACATAAGAACAGAAGAGAAGCCATGTTGGATCAGGCCAATGGCCCATCCAGTCCAACATTCTGTGTCACATAAGAGAAGCCATGATGGATCAGGCCAATGGCCCATCCAGTCCAACACTCTGTGTCACATAAGAACAGAAGAGAAGCCATGTTGGATCAGGCCAATGGCCCATCCAGTCCAACATTCTGTGTCACATAAGAGAAGCCATGATGGATCAGGCCAATGGCCCATCCAGTCCAACACTCTGTGTCACATAAGAACAGAAGAGAAGCCATGTTGGATCAGGCCAATGGCCCATCCAGTCCAACACTCTGTGTCACATAAGAACAGAAGAGAAGCCATGTTGGATCAGGCCAATGGCCCATCCAGTCCAACACTCTGTGTCACATAAGAACAGAAGAGAAGCCATGTTGGATCAGGCCAATGGCCCATTCAGTCCAACATTCTGTGTCACATAAGAGAAGCCATGATGGATCAGGCCAATGGCCCATCCAGTCCAACACTCTGTGTCACATAAGAACAGAAGAGAAGCCATGTTGGATCAGGCCAATGGCCCATCCAGTCCAACATTCTGTGTCACATAAGAGAAGCCATGATGGATCAGGCCAATGGCCCATCCAGTCCAACACTCTGTGTCACATAAGAACAGAAGAGAAGCCATGTTGGATCAGGCCAAGGGCCCATTCAGTCCAACATTCTGTGTCACATAAGAGAAGCCATGATGGATCAGGCCAATGGCCCATCCAGTCCAACACTCTGTGTCACATAAGAACAGAAGAGAAGCCATGTTGGATCAGGCCAATGGCCCATTCAGTCCAACATTCTGTGTCACATAAGAGAAGCCATGATGGATCAGGCCAATGGCCCATCCAGTCCTACACTCTGTGTCACATAAGAACAGAAGAGAAGCCATGTTGGATCAGGCCAATGGCCCATCCAGTCCAACACTCTGTGTCACATAAGAACAGAAGAGAAGCCATGTTGGATCAGGCCAATGGCCCATTCAGTCCAACATTCTGTGTCACATAAGAGAAGCCATGATGGATCAGGCCAATGGCCCATCCAGTCCAACACTCTGTGTCACATAAGAACAGAAGAGAAGCCATGTTGGATCAGGCCAATGGCCCATTCAGTCCAACATTCTGTGTCACATAAGAGAAGCCATGATGGATCAGGCCAATGGCCCATCCAGTCCAACACTCTGTGTCACATAAGAACAGAAGAGAAGCCATGTTGGATCAGGCCAATGGCCCATCCAGTCCAACACTCTGTGTCACATAAGAACAGAAGAGAAGCCATGTTGGATCAGGCCAATGGCCCATTCAGTCCAACATTCTGTGTCACATAAGAGAAGCCATGATGGATCAGGCCAATGGCCCATCCAGTCCAACACTCTGTGTCACATAAGAACAGAAGAGAAGCCATGTTGGATCAGGCCAATGGCCCATTCAGTCCAACATTCTGTGTCACATAAGAGAAGCCATGATGGATCAGGCCAATGGCCCATCCAGTCCAACATTCTGTGTCACATAAGAGAAGCCATGATGGATCAGGCCAATGGCCCATCCAGTCCAACACTCTGTGTCACATAAGAACAGAAGAGAAGCCATGTTGGATCAGGCCAATGGCCCATCCAGTCCAACACTCTGTGTCACATAAGAACAGAAGAGAAGCCATGTTGGATCAGGCCAATGGCCCATTCAGTCCAACATTCTGTGTCACATAAGAGAAGCCATGATGGATCAGGCCAATGGCCCATCCAGTCCAACACTCTGTGTCACATAAGAACAGAAGAGAAGCCATGTTGGATCAGGCCAATGGCCCATTCAGTCCAACATTCTGTGTCACATAAGAGAAGCCATGATGGATCAGGCCAATGGCCCATCCAGTCCAACACTCTGTGTCACATAAGAACAGAAGAGAAGCCATGTTGGATCAGGCCAATGGCCCATCCAGTCCAACACTCTGTGTCACATAAGAACAGAAGAGAAGCCATGTTGGATCAGGCCAATGGCCCATTCAGTCCAACATTCTGTGTCACATAAGAGAAGCCATGATGGATCAGGCCAATGGCCCATCCAGTCCAACACTCTGTGTCACATAAGAACAGAAGAGAAGCCATGTTGGATCAGGCCAATGGCCCATCCAGTCCAACACTCTGTGTCACATAAGAACAGAAGAGAAGCCATGTTGGATCAGGCCAATGGCCCATCCAGTCCAACACTCTGTGTCACATAAGAACAGAAGAGAAGCCATGTTGGATCAGGCCAATGGCCCATTCAGTCCAACATTCTGTGTCACATAAGAGAAGCCATGATGGATCAGGCCAATGGCCCATCCAGTCCAACACTCTGTGTCACATAAGAACAGAAGAGAAGCCATGTTGGATCAGGCCAATGGCCCATTCAGTCCAACATTCTGTGTCACATAAGAGAAGCCATGATGGATCAGGCCAATGGCCCATCCAGTCCAACACTCTGTGTCACATAAGAACAGAAGAGAAGCCATGTTGGATCAGGCCAATGGCCCATCCAGTCCAACACTCTGTGTCACATAAGAACAGAAGAGAAGCCATGTTGGATCAGGCCAATGGCCCATTCAGTCCAACATTCTGTGTCACATAAGAGAAGCCATGATGGATCAGGCCAATGGCCCATCCAGTCCAACACTCTGTGTCACATAAGAACAGAAGAGAAGCCATGTTGGATCAGGCCAATGGCCCATTCAGTCCAACATTCTGTGTCACATAAGAGAAGCCATGATGGATCAGGCCAATGGCCCATCCAGTCCAACACTCTGTGTCACATAAGAACAGAAGAGAAGCCATGTTGGATCAGGCCAATGGCCCATTCAGTCCAACATTCTGTGTCACATAAGAGAAGCCATGATGGATCAGGCCAATGGCCCATCCAGTCCAACACTTTGTGTCACATAAGAACAGAAGAGAAGCCATGTTGGATCAGGCCAATGGCCCATTCAGTCCAACATTCTGTGTCACATAAGAGAAGCCATGATGGATCAGGCCAATGGCCCATCCAGTCCAACACTCTGTGTCACATAAGAACAGAAGAGAAGCCATGTTGGATCAGGCCAATGGCCCATCCAGTCCAACACTCTGTGTCACATAAGAACAGAAGAGAAGCCATGTTGGATCAGGCCAATGGCCCATTCAGTCCAACATTCTGTGTCACATAAGAGAAGCCATGATGGATCAGGCCAATGGCCCATCCAGTCCAACACTCTGTGTCACATAAGAACAGAAGAGAAGCCATGTTGGATCAGGCCAACAGGCCATCCAGTCCAACACTCTGTGTCATACAGTGGCCAAATATATATATACACACACACTGTGGCTAATAGCCACTGATGGAACTCTGCTTCATATTTTTATCTAACCCCCTCTTAAAGCTGGCTATTCTTGTAGCCGCCGCCACCTCCTGTGGCAGTGAATTCCACGTGTTAATCACCCTTTGGGTGAAGAAGTCGGCAGATGTTCCTGTGATCAACAAGATGGGGGAAACCGCCCTCCCCCTTCAAAAAGAGTTTGTTATTTACCTCAACTCTCACTGGATGTGAATCTGCCCAGTCAACCAAAGGGGAGTGTGTCGGGTTCACTGTTTTAGCAAAGGGCAAATATCCCTTAAAAGGGTAATAAATCAGAAGGAGCCATGAAAGGCGATCATGAGGGTTCGCTGGTCAACAGACAGGTGCTGAGAGCACAAGGTGCCGCTAGTGACAAATTAACTCCCGGATGAACATCAGAAATGGGAGGATGGGAGGAATATGAATTAGGGGTGCCAACCTCCAGGCGGGGAGGGAGGAGAAAAAGGCGCAGCCTCCGTGAAAGAACCGCTCACGCTGTTCTCTTAAAGTGCTTTCACATCTGTCGGTAGCTTGAAACAAAAGACAACATTCCAAAAATGTTAAAAGGTAAAGGGAGTCCCCTGTGCAAGCACCATTCGTTTCTGACTCTGGGGTGACGTCGCATCATGACGTTCTTCGCAGCAGACTTTTTGTTACAGCGTGGTTTGCCGTCGCCTTCCCCAGTCCTCTACGCTTTCCCCCCAGCAAGCTGGGTACTCATTTGACCGACCTCAGAAGGATGGAAGGCTGAGTCAACCTTGAGCCGGCTACCTGAATCCAGTTTCCGCTGGGATCGAACTCAGGTCGTGAGCAGAGCTTAGGACTGCAGTACTGCAGCCTTAAAGACACAGGGCTCTAAAAGTACAGAGCTTCAAAACACAGAATACAGAATGGAAGGTTGGACATCACAACACCACCAGTTACAATTCAGGATATTGACAACATAAATACCTTCCTTCTTCGTCCTTAGGTGAATGTCCGTAGCTTCCGTAATCCAGCAAAAAAACTTCCAAAAGGACATCGCTCCCCATTCAATCTCAAATGCAGTTCACAAACTTTTCTTCATGCAGCTGATAGCTAAACCGGAGGGTCAGTTTGGTGTAGTGGTTAAGTGTGCGGCTCTTATCTGAGAGAACCGGGTTTGATTCCCCACTCCTCCACTTGCACCTGCTGGAATGGCCTTGGGTCAGCCAGAGCTCACTTATCTGGGAGAACCAGGTTTGATTCCCCACTCATCCACTTGCAGCTGCTGGAATGGCCTTGGCTCAGCCAGAGCTCTCTTATCTGGGAGAACCGGGTTTGGTTCCCCACTCCTCCACTTGCAGCTGCTGGAATGGCCTTGGGTCAGCCAGAGCTCTCTTCTCTGGGAGAACCGGGTTTGGTTCCCCACTCCTCCACTTGCAGCTGCTGGAATGGCCTTGGCTCAGCCAGAGCTCTCTTATCTGGGAGAACCGGGTTTGGTTCCCCACTCCTCCACTTGCAGCTGCTGGAATGGCCTTGGCTCAGCCAGAGCTCTCTTCTCTGGGAGAACCGGCTTTGATTCCCCACTCCTCCACTTGCAGCTGCTGGAATGGCCTTGGGTCAGCCAGAGCTCTCTTATCTGGGAGAACTGAGTTTGATTCCCCACTCCTCCACTTGCAGCTGCTGGAATGGCCTTGGGTCAGCCAGAGCTCTCTTATCTGGGAGAACCGGGTTTGATTCCCCACTCCTCCACTTGCAGCTGCTGGAATGGCCTTGAGTCAGCCAGAGCTCTCTTATCTGGGAGAACCGGGTTTGATTCCCCACTCCTCCACTTGCACCTGCTGGAATGGCCTTGGGTCAGCCAGAGCTCTCTTATCTGGGAGAACTGAGTTTGATTCCCCATTCCTCCACTTGCAGCTGCTGGAATGGCCTTGGTTCAGCCAGAGCTCTCTTATCTGGGAGAACCGGGTTTGATTCCCCATTCCTCCACTTGCACCTGCTGGAATGGCCTTGGGTCAGCCAGAGCTCTCTTATCCAGAAGAACTGGGTTGGATTCCCCACTCCTCCACTTGCAGCTGCTGGAATGGCCTTGGGTCAGCCAGAGCTCTCTTATCTGGGAGAACCGGGTTTGATTCTCCATTCCTCCACTTGCAGCTGCTGGAATGGCCTTGGGTCAGCCAGAGCTCTCTGATCTGGGAGAACCGGGTTTGATTCCCCACTCCTCCACTTGCAGCTGCTGGAATGGCCTTGGGTCAGCCAGAGCTCTCTTATCTGGGAGAACCGGGTTTGATTCCCCATTCCTCCACTTGCAGCTGCTGGAATGGCCTTGGGTCAGCCAGAGCTCTCTGATCTGGGAGAACCGGGTTTGATTCCCCACTCCTCCACTTGCAGCTGCTGGAATGGCCTTGGGTCAGGCAGAGCTCTGGCAGAGGTTGTCCTTGAAAGGGCAGCTGCTGTGAGAGCCCTCTCCAGCCCCACCCACCTCACAGGGTGTCTGTTGTGGGAGAGGAAGGGAAAGGAGATTGTGAGCCGCTCTGAGACTCTTTGGAGTGGAGGGCGGGATATAAATCCAATATCTTCATCTACCCCACCTTCAAGAGGGGTTAGGTAAAAATATGGAGCAGAGGTCCATCAGTGGCTATTAGCCACAGTGTGTGTGTATGTATATATGTATATATAAAAAAAAATTTTGGGCCACTATGTGACACAGAGTGTTGGACTGGATGGGCCATTGGCCTGATCCAACATGGCTTCTCTTATGTTCTTACCTCACAGGGTGTCTGTTGTGGGGGGGAAGGTAAAAAAGATTGTGAGACACTCTGAGACTCTCCGGAGTGGAGGGCGGGATATAAATCCAATATCTTCATCTACTTCACAGGGTGTCTGTTGTGGGGGAGGAAGGGAAAGGAGATTGTGAGCTGTTCTGAGACTCTTTGGAGTGGAGGGTGGGATATAAATCCAATATTTTCATCTACTTCACAGGGTGTCTGTTGTGGGGGAGGAAGGGAAAGGAGATTGTGAGCCGCTCTGAGACTCTTCGGAGTGCAGGGCGGAATATAAATCCTATATCTTCATCTACCTCACAGGGTGTCTGTTGTGGGGGAGGAAGGTAAAGGAGATTGTGAGCTGGTCTGTGACTCTTCGGAGTGGAGGGTGGGATATAAATCCAATATCCTCATCTACTTCACAGGGTGTCTGTTGTGGGGGAGGGGAAGGGGAAGGAGATTGTGAGCCGCTCTGAGACTCTTTGGAGTGGAGGGCGGGATATAAATCCAATGTCTTCATCTACCTCACAGGGTGTCTGTTGTGGGGGAGGAAGGGAAAGGAGATTGTGAGCCGCTCTGAGACTCTTCGGAGTGGAGGGCGGGATATAAATCCAGTATCTTCATCTACCTCACAGGGTATCTGTTGTGGGGGAGGAAAGTAAAGGAGATTGTGAGCCGCTCTGAGACTCTTCGGAGTGGAGGGCGGGATATAAATCCAATTTCTTCTTCTTCTTAAACGGGCATTTCTGGAACTTTTCCAACCATGTTTTCACCAAAAGCTTCCACTAAGCTAAACAAAATTGCTGTGATAAACTGCTTTATGTTGATATATAAAAACCTGTAAACCACCACCACTACCATCTTTGTATTCAAGGCAAGGCTTTTTTTCAGATCCAAACTTCAACTCTTACGTTTTCAGGAAATTCCAAGCATGACTTTAGTTGAGTTACTGATCTCGCATATAGGGATCCAGGTGTGAGTCATTTTTTGTTGTTCAGTTGCACAGTCGAGTCCAACTCTTTGCGACCCCAAGGACAAAGTCACGCCAGGCCCTCCTGTCTTCCACCATCCTCCGAAGTCCGCTCAAATTCTTGTTAGTTCCATCAGTAACGCTTTCCAGCCATCTCATCTTCCGCCGTCACTTTTTTCTTTTGCCTTCTGTCTTTCCCAGCATCAGGATCTTCTCCAGGGAGTGCTCCCTTCTCATTGGGTGGCCAAAGCATTTGAGCTTCAGCTTCAGCATCTGACCTTCCAGGGAACAGTCTGGGTTGATTTCCCTTAGGACTGACTGATTTGGTCTTCTTGCAGTCCAAGGGACTCTTAAGAGTCTTCTCCAGGAAGTGCTGCTTTCTCATTGGGTGGCCAAAGTATTTGAGCTTCAGCTTCAGCATCTGACCTTCCAAGGAACAGTCTGGGTTGATTTCCCTTAGGACTGACTGATTTGGTCTTCTTGCAGTCCAAGGGACTCTCAAGAGTCTTTTCCAGGGAGTGCTCCCTTCTCATTGGGTGGCCAAAGTATTTGAGCTTCAGCTTCAGTATCTGACCTTCCAGGGAACAGTCTGGGTTCATGTCCCTTAGGACTGACTGATTTGATTTTCTTGCAGTCCAAGGAACTCTCAAGAGTCTTCTCCAGCACCACAGCTCGAAGTCATTACAAACTAGTGATGGGTGCCGCTAGTGACAAATTAACTCCATCTGGGTAAGCATTTGAAATTGGAAGATGGGGGACATGAATTAGGGCTGCCAAGCGCCAGGTGGTGACTGGAGATCTTCTGGAATAACAACTGATTTCCAGACAACAGAGGTAAGTTCCTCCGGAGAAAATGGTTGCTTTGGAGGGTGAACTCTGTGGCATTATATCCCACTGATGTCCCCCCCCCAAACTCTACCCTCCCCCCAGATCTCCAGGAATTTCCCAACCCAGAATTGATGACCCTAGTAAGAACGTAACAAGCTAAGTAATTTCGAGTCTTCTAGCGTGTTAGTATGCTGCCATCAGGCCTGGAATTCAGTAGAAGCTCCTAGGAGTGCAGCTCCTGAACCTTTCTGACGGTCCCCCCTCCTCTTTCCCACCTTGTCCATTGAATAGAAGGTGCAGCTGCATAACAATCCCTGGATGAGCTCCACCACCTATTTTTCTACAAAACGACCCCCGGCTGTCATGTTGTGTGCTCAGAATCTTCCTCTATATACACAAAGGAAGTTGCCCACTGCATCTCTGTGAGAGTTACTGCATGGGGGGCGGGGCTTGCCTCTGCCATTTAGCTTTCACTCAGGGAAGGAATTCCGCCATCTTTACACTGGGCATGATGAGAGGCTTGATATGGAATTATTGGCCCATAGAGGAGGTTGCCCAATACCTCTCTGGATGAGTCACTGCTCAGAGTTTGCCTCTAACCAATGGAGAAATCTGTCTAGTTTGTGGACTCACATGGCAGCAGCAAGCAACCTCCTCTGAAGGTGGGACATTCCTATTGTACCCAATCTAAATGTGGTGTTAAGGGTACCACGCTGGAGGTGTTAATTCAGGGGGAACGTTCCATCAACTTGTTCCTTGCTGAACAGAATGTTTCCCACCCAACATTCAGAAATCAGCCACGCCACACTATGCATTGGAAGCTTGAATCTGCAATGAGGACATCTTTGATGGTGCTTTGCTAGAAAGAATTAAATAATAGAATAGAAACTATTGGGGCATTGTGGAAAGTGCCCTAATTCACTAGAGACCATAATTCGTTAAGACGAGTATTCGCAACAAGATGTATACCTAGGATTCTCGTATGAACAACTGTACAACGAAGTGAATTTTGAATATTATATCGAATGGGTGGATTTCGATTGTATTTATTGGTTGTAAATGTTATATTGCCACTACCGCTGCAGTTTTTGTGCCCTTGAGGAGGTGGTGGCAGCTATAAGCATAGCCAGCTTCAAGAGGGGATTGGATCAACATGGAGCAGAGGTCCGTCAGTGGCTGTTAGCCAAAAGGTATAGATAGAACTCTCTGTCTGGGGTAGTGACGCTCTGTATTCTTCGTGCTTGTGGAGGGGCAACAGTGGGAGGGCTTCTAGTGTCCTGGCCCCACTAGTGGACCTCCTGATGGCTCCTGGTCTTTTTGGCCACTGTGTGACACAGAGCGTTGGACTGGATGGGCCATTGGCCTGATCCAACATGGCTTCTCTTATGTCTGGGGCAGTGATGATCTGCATTCTCGGTGCTTGGGAGGGGGAACAGTGGGAGGGCTTCTAGTGTCCTGGCCCCACTAGTGGACCTCCTGATGGCTCCTGGTCTTTTTGGCCACTGTGTGACACAGAGCGTTGGACTGGATGGGCCATTGGCCTGATCCAACATGGCTTCTCTTATGTCTGGGGCAGTGATGATCTGCATTCTTGGTGCTTGGGAGGGGGAACAGTGGGAGGGCTTCTAGTGTCCTGGCCCCACTGATGGACCTCCCGATGGCACCTGGTCTTTTTGGTCGCTGTGTGACACAGAGCGTTGGACTGGATGGGCCATTGGCCTGATCCAACATGGCTCCTCTTATGTTCTTCTTCTGAATTATTCTGATATTTACATACGCCTGTTGTTCCTAAGGATATTCTACACATGTGACTAGCAACCAAAAAATATACGCACATTACGGTGGTTTATGGAATTTACTGAGACGCTATTGGAGCTGATTTTGTTCTCGCACTTGTGTTCTAGACCCCGTAATCCTTAAGTATGTTAGCCTCTGTACAATGAGGCAGAAGGGAGACGGCTTGTTCTGAGCATGCCTCATTAGGAGAAGATGCTCAAACATCTGCACTTTCACTGGTGCTCTGAGACAGATGGAAAAACTGTTATCAGAGGACAAGCCAGCCTGAATGTAGAGGCTGTTAAGCACTTGCCTGGGGTGACCCATGCAGGAAGTGTAGGTTGCCAGTCCCCAGGTGGGGGGCAGGAGACCTCCCAGTTTTGGAGGTCATCAGAAAGGGTTGGGGAGGGGAAGCAAATGTCTGCTGGGCACTCCATTATTCCCTATGGAGACCGATTCCATAGTGTGTAATGGAAAATTGATCCGCAGGTATCTGGGGCTCTGAGAAGAGGCGGTTTTTTGAGGCAGAGGCACCAAATTTCCCGCATAGCATCCAGTGCCTCTCCTCAAAATACACTCCCAAGTTTCAAAGAAATGGGACCCGGGGTTCCAATTCTATGAGCCCCCAAAGAAGGTGCCCCTGTCCTTCATTATTTCCAGTGGAGGGAAGGCATTGAAAAGGTGTGAGGTACCTTTGAATGTGATGGCCTGGGCTCCCTTTGGAGTTCAGATATGCTTGTCACAACCTTGCTCCTGGATCCACCCCCAACGTCTCCTGGATCCACCCCTAAAGTGTCTTGGCTCCACCCCCAAAGTCCTGAGATATTTTTTGAATTGGACTTGGCAACCCTACACCACTTAACACACACACACACACACATATCCTACAGGGCTTCTTTCGTAGCAGGAACTCCTTTGCATATTAGCCTACACCCGTGTGATGCAGCCAATCCTCCAGGAGCTTACAGGGCTCTTCATACAGGGCCTACCATAAGCTCTCAGAGGACTGGCTACATCAGGGGGGGTGTAGGCTAATATGCAAAGGAGTTCCTGCTACAAAAAAAAAAGCCCTGCATATCTATAAAACATTCCCTTTCCTTCTAGGCAGGGCTTTTTTTGTAGCAGGAGCTCCTTTGCATATTAGGCCACACCTCCCTGATGTAGCCAATCCTCCAAGAGCTTACAGTAGGCCATGTAAGAAGAGCCCTGAAAGCTCTTGAAGGATTGGCTACATCCAGGCCTCAGATTCAGTGGGAGAAGAAGACATTGGATTTATATTCCGTCCTCCACTCAAGAGTCTCAGAGCGGCTCACAATCTCCTTTACCTCCCCCCACCAACAGAACAGACACCCTGTGAGGTGGGTGGGGCTGAGAGAGCTCTCCCAGCAGCTGCCCTTTCAAGGCCATGCTAGCAGACATCCTGTGAGGTAGATGAAGATATTGGAATTATATCCCGCCCTCCACTCCGAAGAGTCTCAGAGCGGCTCACAATCTCCTTTCCCTTCCTCCCCCACAACAGACACCCTGTGAGGTAGATGAAGATATTGGATTTATATCCTGCCCTCCACTCCGAAGTGTCTCAGAGCGGCTCACAATCTCCTTTCCCTTCCTCCCCCACAACAGACACCCTGTGAGGTAGATGAAGATATTGGATTTATATCCCGCCCTCCACTCCAAAGAGTCTCAGAGCAGCTCACAATCTCATTTCCCTTCCTCCCCCACAACAGACACTCTGTGAGGTGGGTGGGGCTAGAGAGGGCTCTCACAGCAGCTGCCCTTTCAAGGACAACCTCTGCCAGAGCTATGGCTGACCCAAGGCCATGCTTGCAGGTGCAAGTGGAGGAGTGGGGAATTAAATCTGGTTCTCCCAGATAAGAGTCCGCGCACTTCACCGCTACACCAAACTGGCTCTCCAATCACCTTCATCTTCTCACAACAGACGCCCTGTGAGGGAGGTGAAGAAGAAGAAGAATCACCTTCATCTTCTCACAACAGACACCATGTGAGGGAGGTGAAGAAGAAGATATTGGATTTATATCCCACCCTCCACTCAAGGGTCTCAGAGCGACTCACAATCTCCTTTACCTCCCCCCACCAACAGAACAGACACCCTGTGAGGTGGGTGGGGCTGAGAGGGCTCTCCCAGCAGCTGCCCTTTCAAGGCCATGCTAGCAGGTGCAAGTGGAGGAGTGGGGAATCAAATCCGGTTCTCCCAGATAAGAGTCCGCGCACTTCACCGCTACACCAAACTGGCTCTTTGAACAGCTCCTGAACCTTTCTGAGAGTCCCACCTCCTTCTCCTGAGAGCTCCACCTCCTTGTCCATTGAATAGTCGGTGCAGCTGCATAACAATCCCTGGATGAGCTCGATCACCTATTTTTCTACAAAACGACCTCTGGCTACATCAGAGGTGTGTGGCCTAATTCATGCAACAAAAAAAGCCCTTTTTCTAGGTGTCTCGATCCATGTTTAATCCGTCCACTGAAATCCCCATCACTCCTGTTTTACAAATTGGACACCCCAGGGTGTTCCCCCCCCCCCCCCCATCGTTCACTCGAACCCATTGAGGCCAAGCGAATGCAGATTTTGCAGCACTCCTGAGGAAATGTCTGGAAACCTTGGAAGGAGCTTCGAAGGGCTAATGCAAGAGGGGGAAGAATTCTGGAGCAAGAAGCGAAGGAGTAGCTTCTTGCAACATTCTTGAAACACATACGGACACCCAGAACACGATCTTTGCCATACTGGAACTCTTGCGGACAAAGCCGGCTCTTGTTTCGCAAATAGCAGCTGTACAGTACAGAGGTTATAAATATTTTTTCCAAAACCCGCAAAGTCTTGTCTGGGCAGAGCCTATATATAAGACTATAACATATTTTTAGATGACCCCTCGCAGCAGAGTGACGGACTCATTCTAGGAGCATTCAATAAAAGATTTGGCTGGAACAGGGGGCCGGGAGAGGCACTGATGGACAATTCAGTAGAGAAAGGACAAGAGAAAAGTTGGGTTGGGAAATACCTTGAGATTGGAGCGGGGGGAGCCTGAAAAGGGCGGGGTTTAGGGAGGGAGGGACCTCATCCAGGTACAATGCCATTGGGTCTTTTTTTGTAGCAGGAACTCCTTTGCATATTAGGCCACACACCCCTGATGCAGCCAATCCTCCTGGAGCTTACAGTAGGCCCTAGGGTCCAATTCAAGAAATATCTGGGGACTTCAAGAAATATCCTGGTGGAGCCAGGAGACATTGGGGTGGAGCCAAGTGCAAGGGTGTGACAAGCAGAACTGAACTCCAAAAGGAGTTCTGGTCATTACATTTAAAGAGACTGCACACCTTTTAAATGCCTTCCCTTCCTTGGAAATAACAAAGGATAGGGGCACCTCCTTTTGGGGCTCATAAAATTGGACCCCCTGGCCCAATCCTTTTGAAACTAGGAGGGCATTTTGAGGAGAGGCACTAGAAGCTATACCAAAAATTTGGTGCCTCTAACTCAAAAAACAGCCCCCCAGATACCCACGGATTAATTATTATACCCTATGGGAATCGGTCTCCATAGGGAATAATGGAGTGCCCAGCAGATATTTCCCTCCTTCCCCAACCCCGCTTTTGATGACCCTGAAGTGGGGGGAGGGCCTCCAAACCGGGGGATCCCCTGCCCCCACTTGGGGCTTAGCAAAACTATAGGATCTTAGCGTACAGTTGTATAAATAAAAAAACCGCTAAGAGACACCATAAATTTTAAACAACACAATGTAATGTAAAGGTCAGTGGTGTTCTGACAAAGCTTGCACATAGAACTTCAAATAGAAAAGAGCACGTAGCAAAAAAACATTAACAGAAGACAGTTCAAAAGCAGTCCTTGCAATCACAAAGGAGTGACAATATTCCAGTATTTAGTTCATGGAACTAAAGGAAGCCCTTCCAAAGACGTCTGTTCTTCAGTTTGGAGGCTTATTTATCATTGGAACCTAATCTTTACAATACATTCACAGGAGACGAACAAGTCGGTTTGCCAAGTCCTCTTCATCCCCCAGTGGGGGACATTCGCGCACGCGATGTGCACAAAAGAGGTGAATGATGTCACGTGGAAGTGAAATCATCAAAATGGCAGCGCCCGTGCGGTCTAGGCATTTCCGGGGAAACTCTATGGTTTCTAGGGTTGCCAAGTCCAATTCCAGAAATATCTGGGGACTTTGGGGGTGGAGCCAGGAGACTTTGGGGGTGGAGCTAGGAGCAAGGGTGTGACAAGCACAATTGAACTCCTTCCCTCCACCCTCCCCTTCTCCGATTCCACCCCAGAGGCAGAGCGGAGCGGGCGACGCCGCCGCACTCCTGCCGCCTCTTCCCCGCCCCACCGCAGCCACTCCTCCGAGATGGGCCCAGCCTGAGCCCATCTTGGAGGAGCAGCCATGGAGCAGCCGAGGCGAAACTAGAGAAGGGGAGGGGAGGGTGGAGGCAGGTCAGGAGCACGGCGAGCCGCGAGTCCGGGTCCTAGAAGGACCCAGACTCGCGGCCCGCCACGCTCCTGGCCCGCCCCCACCCCCCCTGACTCCACCTCAGAGGCAGAGCAGGCGATGCCACCGCGCCGCCCCCTCCCTGCCCCATCCGAGCTGCTCCTCCGAGATGGGCCCAACCTGAGCCCATCTTGGAGGAGCAGCCACGGTGAAGCGGAGAAGAGGTGGCAGCTGCGCAGTGGCATCGCCCGCTCCGAGATGGGGCGGCTCACCACGCTCCTTGGCGCTGTTTCCCCCCCTCCCCCTGCTTCCATTTTTTTGGGGAGCGGGGGAAGAGGCTGGAAATCCTGGGGTCCCCCACCAGGGCGGGAGGGTTGGGAAGCCTAATGGTTTCCCCGGATGCTCTAGCCATTTGTTTTAATACCATAGAGTACCATAGAGTTTTAATCTCCCAAATGGCTAGAGCGTCTGGGAAAACCATAGAGTTTTCCCAGAAACGCCTAAAGCGGCCCCACACGGGCGCCGCCATTTTGATGACATCACATCTGGGTGACATCATCGCAGGGGGAGGTTCCCCCCGCCAGCTCAATATGGGCCGGCGGGTTGAGAACCTCCTAGCCGGGAGATTCCCCGCCTGGACCGGGGGATTGGCAGCCCTACCAACAAGGTTCAGAACATGTCTGTAAGATTTCCAGATTGGGGTGGTGCAACCAGTGTGCGGTGGTGCAAAGATATGGGGCCGGAAGTATGAGAACAGCGAATGCATGGGTTGTCCAGGAAGCAAGACGGGCTGTCATGATTCTGGGCCTAGTGAGGCCTACAGGTTCCAGAGCAGCCTGCCTAGGAGTTATTACAGAAAGCCTACATCTCCCAGGATCCCCTCTGATTGGGTGGCAAGGCTTTGGAGGGAAAACTAGTCCAGAGAGGAGTGGGACCTGGGAGGAGAGCATAAAAAGGGCCAAGCACAGGCCATGTGGGAGAGCCAGTTTGGTGTAGTGGTTAAGTGTGCGGACTCTTATCTGGGAGAACCGGGTTTGATTCCCCACTCCTCCACTTGCACCTGCTAGCATGGCCTTGGGTCAGCCAGAGCTCTGGCAGAGGTTGTCCTTGAAAGGGCAGCTGCTGTGAGAGCCCTCTCAAGCCCCACCCACCTCACAGGGTGTCTGTTGTGGGGAAGGAAGGGAAAGAAGATTGTGAGCCGCTCTCAGACTCTTCAGAGTGGAGGGCAGGATATAAATCCAATATCTTCATCTACCTCACAGGGTGTCTGTTGTGGGGGAGGAAGATAAAGGAGATTGTGAGCCGCTCTGAGACTCTTCGGAGTGGAGGGCGGGATATAAATCCAATATCTTCATCTACCTCACAGGGTGTCTGTTGTGGGGGAGGAAGGGAAAGGAGATTGTGAGCCGCTCTGAGACTCTTCGGAGTGGAGGGCAGGATATAAATCCAATGTCTTCATCTACCTCACAGGGTGTCTGTTGTGGGGGAGGAAGGTAAAGGAAATTGTGAGCCGCTCTGAGACTCTTCGGAGTGGAGGGAGGGATATAAATCCAATATCTTCATCTGCCTCACAGGGTGTCTGTTGCGGAGGAGGAAGGGAAAGGAGATTGTGAGCCGCTCTGAGACTCTTCGGAGTGGAGGGCGGGATATAAATCCAATATCTTCATCTACCTCACAGGGTGTCTGTTGTGGGGGAGGAAGGGAAAGGAGATTGTGAGCCGCTCTGAGACTCTTCGGAGTGGAGGGCGGGATATAAATCCAATATCTTCATCTACCTCACAGGGTGTCTGTTGCGGAGGAGGAAGGGAAAGGAGATTGTGAGCCACTCTGAGACTCTTCGGAGTGGAGGGTGGGATATAAATCCAATATCTTCATCTACCTCACAGGGTGTCTGTTGTGGGGGAGGGAGGGAAAGGAGATTGTGAGCCGCTCTGAGACTCTTCGGAGTGGAGGGCGGGATATAAATCCAATATCTTCATCTACCTCACAGGGTGTCTGTTGAGGGGGAGGAAGGGAAAGGAGATTGTGAGCCGCTCTCAGACTCTTCGGAGTGGAGGGTGGGATATAAATCCAATATCTTCTTCTTCTTCTCTGGGAAAGGCTGCAGGAGAGAAGGCAGCAGGAGAGATCCCTTACCCAAGGTGGGGAGTTCTGGTATTAGAGGAAGGGAATGTCTAGTTAGTTGCATCAGGGCCTCTATTTATTTGCGCCAAGCTTTACTGTTTCTCATATTCACTATAGCACTAAATCTTTATCGCCCACTTATTGTTTTAAAAAGGTAAAGGTCGTCCCCTGTTCAAGCGCCAGTCGTTTCTGACTCTGGGGTGACGTCGCATCACGACGTTTTTACGGCAGACTTTTTACGGGGTGGTTTGGCACTGCCTTCCCCCCAGCAAGCCGGGTGCTCATTTTACTAGCCTCGGAAGGATGGAAGGCTGAGTCAACCTTGAGCCGGCTACTTGAACCCAGCTTCCGTTGGGATCAAACTCAGGTTGTGACCAGAGAGCTTCCTTTTGTTGTTACGCTGCCTGGGTCCCCACATCTCCTTGGTCACAGATAAGAGGTATTTAACTAATAGGGAAGATAGAGGGGTGGTTGGATGCTCTGAGCCCTCCCATGCAGACCCTTTCCAGAGTAGAGGCAGCCAGGAGAAGGTCCTCCTAGGCCCCTGCGGTGTGACATACGCACAACCTGTTGGTTGGTTGTTCGGAATCTCCCCCTCCTTTCTGTGGATTTCTCAGAAGGTTTCACGCCTGGCCCCTGACTAGGCCCTGTGCTCGGCATGCAGAAGGTTGCAGGTTCAAACCCCAGCACCTCCCAGCTAAAAGAACCAGGCAGTAAGTGAAGAGAAAGACCCCATGTCAGATGTTTGAGAACCCCAAGGTATGAACGTCAGATGTTTGAGAGCAGCAAGACAGGGAGGAAAGAAGGCAGGCAAATAGATGGGAGAGGGAGGGAGAGGTGGAAAGAAAGCAACTTTAACTTTGAACGCATTCTCCAAACTGGCGGCTGGCTTGCTTGGAGAAGTGATTTAAAGAGACAAATGCCTTCTCCAAGCCGGCCGACAGGGCAGCGGGAGCTTCGAGAGCCACACAATATGTATGAAAGAGCCATGTGTGGCTCCTGAGCCACAGTTTGGCCACCCCTGGTCCCAATGGATGTCTAAAACTATGGGGGGGGGGTTGGTAGAAAAAGCCCAGCAGGAACTCATTTGCAAATTAGACCACACCCCCTGCCATCACCATTGTTTCATACAGGGCTTTTCTGTATAAAAAGCCCATCAGGAACTCATTTACATACTAGGCCACACCCCTCGACACCAAGCCAGCCGGAACTGCATTCCTGTGCGTTCCTCTCCAGAAAAAAGCCCTGTCTAAAACCATTGGACGGGACCCAGAGAGATGCTTCTCCACATGTGGAGAAGGCATCTTCTGCCTACAGAATAACTTCTTTAAACCAGGCACTGTCTGTCTGTCTGTCTAAGCTATATGCACAAAAACAAAGGAATCTTCACCCATAGGTCTTCTGCTACTTGGCCAGCCTCAAGTGGGAATCTCAGAACTGCCAGAAGATATACTCATTATAGAACAGCACGTACGCCTCTTGCCCACGTCCCAGTGCAAAACATTTGTGAAACAACACGATTGTCTGTTTCCCTTCCACGTAACGGTTCTTTGGACCCAACCCCATGAAAACAATCCATTCAAGGAAGTCTCCTTTCATATGAAGGACAGATGCTGGTCCTCTGGAACATGGTACTTCAATTTGTGCTCCTCAAAGAGATTGGAGAGCTCTTCCATGTACTTCTCATGTAACTCATCTACCTCTTCCCGGCTTGGGTTGAGTTTCTTTTCCACATGGATAGGCTTGCCAACTGGGGAAGACAAAGGAGACATTGACGTCACAGACGTATACCAGTCAGCTCTTCAGGGAGGAGGTTGGTCCTACGGCTGCCAACTCCAGCTTTGGAAAATCCTGGAGATGGGGGGAAGGAACCTGGGGAGGGGCCTCAGAAGGGTGTAATGCTTTGGCGTCCACCCTCCAAAGCCGCCATTTCCTCCAGGGAAACGAATAACTGTAGCCTGGAAATCCATTGTAATTCTGGGAGATCTCCAGGCCCCACCTGGAGGCTGGCAACCATATCTGTGATGCTAGAGTTAACTGTGGGGCCACTTCTGTGTTTATATCATCATCATCAATTATTATTATTATTATTATTATTATTATTATTATTATTATTATTATTATTATTATTATTTTAGTATATTTCTATTCCGCCCATTCTTCGTAGGGCTCAGGGAGGAGTACAGCATACGATCAAACAATAAAAACATTTTAAAAACAGACAGCTCAACAGCACTCAGAGGAGTTTAAAAAGGTCAAGGCAGTCCCCTGCGCGAGCACCAGTCGACTCTGGGGGGACGTTGCTTTCACAACGTTTTCACAGCAGACTTTTCACGGGCTGGCTTGCCATTGCCTTCCCCAGTCTTTCACCCTTTATCCCCAGCAAGCTGGGTCCTGATTTTACCGACCTCGGAAGGATGGAAGGCTGAGACAACCTGAGCCGGCTACCTGAACCCAGCTTCCGCTGGGATCGGACTCAGGTCGTGAGCAGAGAAGTTTACCATATCACATATTGCGCAGCCCCGGCCGTCTCACATCATGATATCTCACAGAGGTGGCAGATATTATTCCATACGGGAGGCCAACCAGATCAAGAATAGACGCCCGCAGCCTCAGCTAAAAGCCTGGCAGAACAGCTCCGTTTTACAGGCACTACAGAAGGCTACTAAGCCAGGTAGGGCCCAGATCTCTGTAGGGATCTGATTCCACCAGATCGGGGCCAGGACCAAAAAAGCCCTGGCCGTAGCTGAGGCAAGGCGGGCATCTCTTGGACTGGAGATGGCGAACAGATGTTGGCCAACAGATATATCATGCCAATGTGAATACTGGAAAAGGAGAGGTAGAAATATTTTAACAAATACATTTTAATTGTGTGCTTTCATGCCACTTTCCAACGAAAGAATCTATACGCAACTTGACATGGAAGTTTATAAAACGTACTGATAAAGTGCACTAAAAATCAAGAAAACCCCTGGGATTTTTAACCTACAAATTTAACGAAATTAACAGTTCAACGATATTAATACACACCATGTAGAATCCTTGCATGGTGAGCCAGTCTGGTGTAGCGGTTAAGTGCGTGGACTCTTATCTGGGAGAACCGGGTTTGATTCCCCACTCCTCCACTTGCAGCTGCCGGAATGGCCTTGGGTCAGCCAGAGCTCTCTTATCTGGGAGAACCGGGTTGAATTCCCCACTCCTCCACTTGCACCTGCTGGAATGGCCTTGGGTCAGCCAGAGCTCTCTTATCTGGGAGAACCGGGTTGAATTCCCCACTCCTCCACTTGCAGCTGCCGGAATGGCCTTGGGTCAGCCAGAGCTCTCTTATCTGGGAGAACCGGGTTGAATTCCCCACTCCTCCACTTGCACCTGCTGGAATGGCCTTGGGTCAGCCATACCTCTCTTCTCTGGGAGAACTGGGTTTGATTCCCCACTATTCCACTTGCAGCTGGTGGAATGGCCTTGGGTCAGCCATAGCTCTCTTATCTGGGAGAACCGGGATTGATTCCCCACTCCTCCACTTGCAGCTGCTGGAATGGCCTTGGATCAGCCATAGCTCTCTTATCTGGGAGAACTGGGATTGATTCCCCACTTCTCCACTTGCAGCTGCTGGAATGGCCTTGGATCAGCCATAGCTCTCTTATCTGGGAAAACCGGGTTTGATTCCCCACTCCTCCACTTGCAGCTGCTGGAATGGCCTTGGGTCAGCCAGAGCTCTCTTATCTGGGAAAACCGGGTTTGATCCCCCACTCCTCCAGTTGCAGCTGCTGGAATGGCCTTGGGTCAGCCATAGCTCTCTTATCTGGGAGAACCGGGTTTGATTCCCCACTCCTCCACTTGTAGCTGCTGGAATGGTCTTGGGTCAGCCATAGCTCTCTTATCTGGGAGAACCGGGTTTGATTCCCCCACTCCTCCACTTGCAGCTGCTGGAATGGCCTTGGGTCAGCCAGAGCTCTCTTATCTGGGAAAACCGGGTTTGATCCCCCACTCCTCCACTGGCAGCTGCTGGAATGGCCTTGGGTCAGCCATAGCTCTCTTATCTGGGAGAACCGGGTTTGATTCCCCACTCCTCCACTTGTAGCTGCTGGAATGGTCTTGGGTCAGCCATAGCTCTCTTATCTGGGAGAACCGGGTTTGATTCCCGACTCCTCCAGTTACAGCTGCTGGAAGGGCCTTGGGTTAGCCGTAGCTCTGGCAGAGCTTGAAAGGGCAGCTGCTGTGAGACCCCTCTCAGCCCCACCCACCTCACAGATTGTCTGTTGTGGGGGGAGAAGATATAGGAGATTGTAAGCCGCTCTGATTCAGAGAGAAGGGTGGGGTATAAATCTGCAATTCTTCTTCTTATCTATTGTGAGTCACGCTTGCACAGGGCTTTTTTTGTGCAGGAACTCCTTTGCTTATTAGGCCACACCTCCCTGATGTAGCCAATCCTCCAAGAGCTACGGTAGGCCCTGTACTAAGAGCCCTGTAAGCTCTTGGAGAATAAGTTTTCAATATAAATCTATAAGGCAGTGAATGTTGAGCAAAATGTCGTTTATTTTTCACTGTGAGATATACACTAGATTTTCTTTAAAAATTTGAGATCTAAAAAGTTATATCTAGTGTGCAGTAACAATGAAATATGCAACTTAGAATATGTAGAAAATGATGAAAATGATTAATAATAATCAATAATTTGATTCATTCTATAGTTGCAAAATAGATTAGTCATGGGGGAACCGGCACACACAAAGGCCAAATGGTTTGAAGGCCAAATTGGCCAAATTGTTTGAAGAATGAATTGTATATTACAGAAAAATGTCTTTAAAATTTCAATGAGGAGGATGCTGGCGAGAAATATTTCTCTTGTTTTATAACCCCACTTCCCTCTTCTGCATCTCCTTTACGTTATTTTTATTTAGTAAACTAAAAAAAGTCTTTAAAACCTCTGCTCGTGAAAAAGGTTGGGTGGTTGATCATGGAGAAGGAGATATTGGATTTATATCCCACCCTTCACTCTGAATCTTAGAGTCTCAGAGCGCCTCATGATCTCTTTTACTTTCCTCCCCCACAACAAACACCCTGTGAGGTGGGTGGGGCTGAGAGAGCTCTGACAGAAGCTGCCCTTTCAAGGACAGCTCTGCAAGAGCTATGGCTGACTCAAGGCCATTCCAGCAGCTGCAAGTGGAGGAGTGGGGAATCAAAGCAAACTGGAGACGGACTTACCCACGGTGTAGATTGGCCGCCGATAGGGAAGCAGCCCGAAGTTGTACTGGAAGACCCCTCTCTGGCGTGGAAGAGGGGGAGGGAGATGCCATCACTTTCTGGAGGCATTCTTGGGTCCACCTCAGCCACGAGCCCTTGGGGTTTTCCACTTGGTCAAACAGCTCATTCTCACCAAAGGAAAACACTGGGGACAAGCGCACCCTGGGAAGCAAAGATGGAGAGGAGATTGGGGTCGGGGAAGGATCTGGGAGTCTCAGGTTCGAATCCCCCCTCTGCCGCGGAGGCTTGCTGGGTGTCCTCAGACTAGTCACACTCTCGGAACCTAGACTACCTCACAGGCTTGTTGTGAAAATGGAGGAAAGCCGAACGATGTCAGCTGTTGTGGGTCCCTGATACAGAGAAGGGCGAGGCAGTTTGGTTGTAGCGGTTAAGTGCGCGGACTCTTATCTGGGAGAACCGGGTTTGATTCCCCCTTCCTCCACATCCACCTGCTGGTGTGACCTTGGGTCAGCCACGAGTTCTCTCAGGGCTGTTCTACTCAAGAGCAGTTTCAGTCAGAGCTCTCTCACCTACCTCACAGGGTGTCTATTGTGGGGAGGGGAAGGGAAAGGAGATTTGAAAGCTTTGGCTCGTGAAGGGCGGGGTATAAATCCAATCTCTGCCTCTTCTTCTTCATCAAAGAAGAAGTAAACATAAATGAAGGAGCAAATAAACGTCATCTTTAACGTACTTTCTCACAACGAGAATTCAGTGAGGTTTTGATAATCTCTCTACGTAATTTTTCCCATACGGCAGGGGTGGCCAAGGGTAGCTCTCCAGATGTTTGTTTGCCTACAACTCCCATCAGCCCCAGCCATTATGGCCAATGGCTGGGGCTGATGGGAGTTGTAGGCAAAAAACATCTGGAGAGCTACCGCTGGCCACCCCTGCCGTACGGAATCCGAGGTCTCCAATGATGAATCCCTTTTCCCTCTCTCCTTGTGAACATAAAGTCTAATTCCATTTGTGTGTGTGCCAGAACTGCATAAATCTCAGGAAACTCTTTTCCCCAAGTCTGATGAAATGGGTATGCACACAAAAGTGTATACACAGAATTGAACTTTGTTGGTCGTAAAGGTCCTATTGCAGGGCCGGATTAACAATTAGGCCAAGTAGACACTGGCCTATGGGCCCCCATGCCTTTAGAGGCCCTGGGCTGGCTCCCCGCCCCGGTTTCCCCCCTGCTTGCAGCCCTCCCAGCTGGCACGCGCAGCCAGCAACTGAGCCGCTCTTTGCCTGACTTGCCTGGTGCGGCTGCTGCTGGCGTCGTCGCCACGTTTGCCTCTCTCTGCCCTCTCCCCTGCAGCTTTGTCCAAGGGGCTTTGGAGAAGGGGCCTGCAGTGGGGGCCACGGATGGCAGGCGGGCACTCTGACTCTGAGATCATTTGCAAGGGGCCCCCCGAGATTTTGACTGCCTCGGGCCTCCATGGGGTTTAATCCGGCACTGTACTGGACTCTAACTTTGTTCTGTTGCTTCAGACCGGGGGGGGGGGGGGCAAACTTGCCTAATGTGAGAGCCACAGAATAAATGTCAGATGTTGGAGAGTTGCAAGACATGAATATAAGATGTGGGTGGGAGGGAGGGAGGGAGGGAGGAAGGAAGGAAGAAGGAAGGAAGGAAGGAAGGAAGGAAGGAAGGAAGGAAGGAAGGAAGGAAGGAAGGAAGGAAGGAAGGAAGGAAGGAAGGAAGGAAGGAAAATATATACGGAGGGAGAGGTAGAAAGAAAGCAACTTTAACTTCAAATGCATTCTTCAAGCTGCCAGCTGGCTTGACAAAGTGATTTAAAGTGAAGGAGGGAGGGAGGGAGGGAGGAAGAGAGTGAGGAAGGAAAGAGGGAGAGAGGAAGGAGGGAGGGAGGAGGAGTGAAGGAAGAGGAAGGAAGGGAGGGAGGAAGAGAGGAAGGAGGGAGAGAGGAAGGAAGGAAGGAAGAGAGGGAGGGAGGAAGAAAGGAGGGAGGAAGGAAGGTTGGAAAATATATAGGGAGGGAGAGGTAGAAAGAAAGCAACTTTAACTTCAAATGCATTCTTCAAGCCGCCAGCTGGCTTGACCAAGTGATTTAAAGTGAAGGAGGGAGGGAGGAGGAAGAGAGGGAGGAAGGAAAGAGGGAGGGAGGGAGGGAGGGAAGGAAAGAGGGAGGGAGGAAGGAAGGGAGGGAGGAAGAGAAGAAGGAGGGAGGGAGGAAGAGAGTAAGGAAGGAAAGAGGGAGGGAGGAAGGGAGGGGAG